>NC_092398.1:531470-719714 GCF_030028105.1 Mobula birostris
GGTGGAGGACAAGTATGCCACCCTCTCTAACTCCACCGCCGCTCTCGGTGGAAGACAAGTATGCCACCCTCTCTAACTCCATCGCCGCTCTCGGTGGAAGATGACTATGCCACCCTCTCTAACTCCACCGCCGCTCTCGGTGGAAGACAAGTATGCCACCCTCTCTAACTCCACCGCCGCTCTCGGTGGAGGACAAGTATGCCACCCTCTCTAACTCCACCGCCGCTCTCGGTGGAAGACAAGTATGCCACCCTCTCTAACTCCACCGCCGCTCTCGGTGGACTGGTACCCGTAGGTCTGTACACGCCCAGCACCCTGCCGGTTACTCTGTAAGCCATGCTTTCGTTTAATTACGACACTTTTTGCTTCAAAAGCTCAAATTTTGTCTGACATTCCTTGGCCTAATTTCCCAGTCGATCTCAATCTTGGACAAGCTTCCTGAATGTCCTTCACACCACTAATTTGGATATCATCGTCAAACTTACTAATTATGTCATCCAAATCATTAATGTAACAGCAGAGCCTGCACCGATTCCTGCCAAATCGGATCGATTAGTGACATTCAGGGGGCCCTTCGACAGGCAAAGCTGCTGGGAGACGGAGGCAGACCTTCCACAAGCTGTGTGTGTGTATATACACCCAGCTGCTGTTGAGTCATCTACCCAGTCACTGCGGGGGTGTAAAGTGTGTCACATATTGCAGGATTATTCTGCCCCGAGCATCTTGCAGTGCATCCCACTGACTTTGAATGCTTTCCTGGTTTTGCTTTACATGAGAGCTGATCCTTCCCCGATGAGAAACTCGATGGAAGTTCAGCAGTACATGCTCCAGCACTGGTTCCCTGAAGACCAAAAGGCCGTTAGACATTGGAGCAGAACTAGGCTGTTCAGTCCCTCAAGTCTGTTCCGCCATTCCATAACGGCTGATTTATTTGCCCTCTCAACTCCAACCTCCTGCCTTATCATAGAACATAGAAGAGTACAGCACATTACAGGCCCTTCGGCCCACAAAGTTGTGCTGACCCTCAAACCCTACCTCCCATATAAGCCCCCACCTTAAATTCCTCCATATACCTGTCTAGTAGTCTCTTAAACTTCACGAGTGTATCTGCCTCCACCACTGACTCAGGCAGTGCATTCCACACACCAACCACTCTCTGAGTAAAAAACCTTCCTCTAATATCCCCCTTGAACTTCCCACCCCTTACCTTAAAGCCATGTCCTCTTGTATTGAGCAGTGGTGCCCTGGGGAAGAGGCGCTGGCTATCCACTCTATCTATTCCTCTTATTATCTTGTACACCTCTATCATGTCTCCTCTCATCCTCCTTCTCTCCAAAGAGTAAAGCCCTGGCTCCCTTAATTTCTGATCATAATGCATGCTTTCTAAACCAGGCAGCATCCTGGTAAATCTCCTTTGTACCCTTTCCAATGCTTCCACATCCTTCCTATAGTGAGGTGACCAGAACTGGACACAGTACTCCAAGTGTGGCCTAACCAGAGTTTTATAGAGCTGCATCATTACATCGCGACTCTTAAACTCTATCCCTCGACTTATGAAAGCTAACACCCCATAAGCTTTCTTAACTACCCTATCTACCTGTGAGGCAACTTTCAGGGATCTGTGGACATGTACTCCCAGATCCCTCTGCTCCGCCACACTACCAAGTATCCTGCCATTTACTTTGTACTCTGCCTTGGAGTTTGTCCTTCCAAAGTGTACCACCTCACACTTCTCCGGGTTGAAATCCATCTCCCACTTCTCAGCCCACTTCTGCATCCTATCAATGTCTCTCTGCAATCTTCGACAATCCTCTACACTATCTACAACACCACCAACCTTTGTGTCATCTGCAAACTTGCCAACCCTGCCTTCTACCCCTACATCCAGGTTGTTAATAAAAATCACGAAAAGTAGAGGTCCCAGAACAGATCCTTGTGGGACACCACTAGTCACAATCCTCCAATCTGAATGTACTCCCTCCACCACGGCCCTCTGCCTTCTGCAGGCAAGCCAATTCTGAATCCACCTGGCCAAACTTCCCTGGATCCCATGCCTTCTGACTTTCTGAATAAGCCTGCCCTGTGGAACCTTGTCAAATGCCTTACTAAAATCCATATAGATCACATCCACTGCACTACCCTCATCTATATGCCTGGTCACCTCCTCAAAGAACTTTATCAAGCTTGTTAGACACGATCTGCCCTTCACAAAGCCATGCTGACTGTCCCGATCAGACCATGATTCTCTAAATGCCCGTAGATCTTATCTCTAAGAATCTTTTCCAGCAACTTTCCCACCACAGACGTAAGGCTCACTGGTCTATAATTACCCAGACTATCCCTACTACCTTTTTTGAACAAGGGGACAACATTCGCCTCCCTCCAATCCTCCGGTGCCATTCCCGTGGACAACGAGGACATAAAGATCCTAGCCAGAGGCTCAGCAATCTCTTCCCTCACCTTGTGGAGCAGCCTGGGGAATATTCCGTCAGGCCCCAGGGACTTATCTGTCCTAATGTATTTTAACAACTCCAACACCTCCTCTCCCTTAATATCAACATGCTCCAGAACATCAACCTCACTCATATTGTCCTCACCATCATCAAGTTCCCTCTCACTGGTGAACACCGAAGAGAAGTATTCATTGAGGACCTCGCTCACTTCCACAGCCTCCAGGCACATCTTCCCACCTTTATCTCTAATCGGTCCTACCTTCACTCCTGTCATCCTTTTTTCTTCACATAATTGAAGAATGCCTTGGGGTTTTCCTTTACCCTACTCGCCAAGGCCTTCTCATGCCCCCTTCTTGCTCTTCTCAGCCCCTTCTTAAGCTCTTTTCTTGCTTCCCTATATTCCTCAATAGACCCTTCTGATCCTTGCTTCCTAAACCTCATGTATGCTGCCTTCTTCCACCTGACTAGATTTTCCACCTCACTTGTCACCCATGGTTCCTTCACCCTACCATTCTTTATCTTCCCCACCAGGACAAATTTATCCCTAACATCCTGCAAGAGATCTCTAAACATCGACCGCATGTCCATAGTACATTTCCCTGCAAAAACATCATCCCAATTCACACCCGCAAGCCTCATAATTTGCCCTTCCCCAATTAAAAATTGTCCTGTCCTCTCTGATTCTATCCTTTTCCATGATAATGTTAAAGGCCGGGGAGCGGTGGTCACTGTCCCCCAGATGCTCACCCACCGAGAGATCTGTGACCTGACCCGGTTCATTACCTAATACTAGATCTAGTATGGCATTTCCCCAGTCAGCCTGTCAACATACTGTGACAGGAATCCGTCCTGGACACACTTAACAGCTGATATATCCCCATAACCATTCATGCCCTGACTAATCAAGAACCTATCCACCTCCGCCTTAAGTATATCCAATGACTTGGCCTCCACAGCCGTCTACGCCAATGAATTCCACAGATTCACCACTCTCTGCCATATGAAATTTTTCCTCATCTCTGTTCTAAATGGATGTCTCTGAATTCTGAGGCCATGCCCTCTAATCCTAGACTCCCCCACTGTGGGAAACATCCTCTCCACATCCACTCCATCCAGACCATTCAATATTCAAAAACGTAAACACGAGGAATTCTGCGGATGCTGGAAATTCAAGGAACACACATCAAAGATGCTGGTGAACGCAGCAGGCCAGGCAGCATCTCTAGGAAGAGGTACAGTTGACGTTTCAGGCTGAGACCCTTCGTCAGGACCACTGAACTCAAGTTAAATGGCCTAGATTTTCTTTCTTCTGCCTCCCTTAAAGTGTGGAGTGACATTTGCAATTTTCCAGTCTTCCAGAACCATTCCAGAATTTAGTGGTCTTGAAATATCATTACTAATGCCCCCACAATCTCTTCAGCCACTCCTTCAGAACCTTGACTGTAGCCCATCTGGTTCAGGTGACTTATCTACCCTCAGACTTTTCAGCGTCCCAAGCACCTTCTCCCCAGTAATGGCAATGATGTTCACTTTTGCCCCCTGACCCTCTTGAATTTCTGGCATACTGCTAGTGTTTTCCACAGTGAAAACTGATGCAAAATACTTATTCAGTCCATCCATCATTTCCTTGTCCCCCATTTCTACCTCTCTGGCATCATTTTCCAGATTTCCAAAATTCACCCTCGTCTCTCCTTCTCTCTTTGTATGTCTGTAAAAGCTTTTTATATTATTGGCTAGCTTCCCTTCTGAGATTCTGATCTACATCTTTGGGTGAAACGATTGTGTTGGTTTTGACAATGTAAGGTGTTGCAGTTGTAAATGTGGCTCAGTCTGGGCAGGTGGGAGTATCCAGTCTCACCGGTGCCAAGATAAGGCTTACATTTGTGAATCACTGTCAGGATATGGAACACAAACAGTAGAACACAGTAAAGGCCCTTCAAACCACAATGTTGTGATGACCCTTCCCTCCGACACAGCCAGACAGTATTACTTCACAGAAAACAAGGAGATCGAGAAATTATAAATCTTTAGAATGAAAGTCACTTGTGAGAAATGTAGCTGTCAGGCTGAGAGTAATGATGGAGATCTCTACGCGGCGGACTTGATACTTTAAACTGACCTCAGCATCTACCTTTGTTGTCTGTGGCAAGAGCTCACAGGGGCTGGATGACAGGGTTACCATTCATTGTTATCTACTGGGGCATGTTAAAAGGAAAAGTCCAACAGACTTCATCAGCTGATATTCCCCCACCTGCAAGTCATCTACTGGTAACTGCCTGGCAGGGGAAGGGTCAGGGTGACATCTGGATCTCTGCAAATGGCCACGGAGCACATGTGTCTCTGAGCTGTGGTGTGGAAGGGAAACAGGGAACAATCATCTGAAGATTCATGGCCCTCCGTGTCTGGCAGCTGGATGTATAAATGTGTGGACCTCAGCTGCCTGTTTGAATGCCTGCTGCTGAGTCATTAGGCCGGTGAGTGAAAGGACAACAGCCTGTGCTGACCGGAACTGTCCGGCAGGAAGCAACTTCATCAGAGTGAAAGTGCAGGGGAAGGGAAAGGGCACGACAAGGTCAAAGTTGAGTTTAGTGTCAAGTGCACAAGTCCACGTGAGAACTGACTCGTAGCAGCATCACAGGCACACAGCATTCAGAAGAAAGACATAAATCACTGACAATTTTTACAAGAAATAACGCAAAAGAGAACAGTCAAAGTCCATTTTAGTGCAAGGTTATCAAAGTGGTCATTATGTTGCTGTACTGAGGTGGCGATTAGGGTCGTGTTGGTTGGAGGCTGAAGGGAAGTTGTTGTTCCTGAACCTGGTGGTGTGGGGCTCCAGGCTTCTGTACACGCCGATGGGAGCAGTGAGAAGGTGACATGATTCGGAAGGTGAGGGTCTTTGATGATGAGGTAGCGCCTCCTGTAGATACTCCCGATGGTGGGGAGGGATGTGTTTGTAATGTATTGAGCAGAGTCCACTGCTCTCTGTAGTTTCTTTACACTCGTGTGTGTTCGAATCACCGCAGCAGACCATGATGCAGCCAGCTGGTTCTTGCCAGTTCCACATTGGCCTTGCACTATGCCTGGCTTATCTACACCCTGGAACTCATAAAAATGTTACTTCTCGACTCTTACAACACCTCCCCCCACGTGTAAGGCTGCAGGGATTTATCTGGATTTGCCTGTAGCTCCGATAAGGGATCTGAACTGTCATGTCGTGGGCTGTGTGCTACGGACAACACCTCAGAACCAGGGTCATATCCCTCACTACATTTGAGGGGAGGAAGATGCTGGCAAGCAAGTGAAGCTTTGACCATCCTGAGACTGTGATTCTTTTAGTGTTCAGCCTGCTCTCCGAACAGCAGGTGAGTTCATTTGGGGACAGTTGTGGAACATGCAGAGCAGATGCTGAACTGAAATGTTGGTGCTTTAAACAGGGGTTACCTTCATGCACTTGGCTGGGGAATGATGTTAAAAATGATGAATGTATCACTGGGGTGGGACGTTAACTGAGCAGAGTGGGCTGGGGGGGTGGTGGGGAGACTTACTGCACACACTCAGTTTAGTAATAAAACAGCCATTGGAAGAGTCTCTGTGAAATCAATCAGTTTTGGGTTATCTCTGGACTGGGAAACCGTGTTAATAGACAGGTAGAAGTCACTTGAGTGTAGAATTTGTTTTTAGAGAATTACTCAAGCAGCTGGGATGAAACTTGGCACAGTCTGGTGTTAACAGTCAGTTCAGTCCTGAGTAACGTGCTCGCCAACTGAGCTTGGCTGCTCAGCTCCAGCTGGGCTACAGGCATGTGAACATCTGCACCCGCTGAAGGGAGAATTAAATAGAATGATGCAGATATTTACCTCATTCTGGCTTCTGCCTCCTTCCCTTTCAGTCCGTATGAAAAGTCCTGGTCTGAAACACTGACTGTCTGCCCCCTTCCCTTTCAGTCTGAAACGCTGACTGTCTGCCCTCTTCCCCTCCAGTCCGTATGAAAAGTCCCAGTCCGAAATGCTGACTGTCTGCCCTCTTCCCTTTCAGTCCGGATGGAAGGTCCCAGTCTGAAACGCTGACTGTCTGACCCCTTCCCCTCCAGTCCATATGAAGGTTCTCAGCCCAAAATATTGACTGTTTATCGCCCCCTCCCATAGATGCTGCCTGACTTGCTGAGTTCCTCCAGTGTTTTGTGTGAGTTGCTCTGAATTTCCAGTTCTGTGCGGTTTGATCGGGAGGGTAAGCCTGTACCTTTCATTCCTCTGCTGTTGAATTGAAACACAGGATTGACAGGGAGCATTAGGTCTGAATTTCCGAAGAATGGGGAGCTGAGATATGGTGTGTTTCTGGACATTACACATTTAATTTACACATTGCTGTAAGAGTATCTGATCTATTTTCTAGCATTCGCCACTCCTGGTGCTGGGCAGTGACCCTGTTAACTCTGTGCACACTGGATTGTGTTTGCAACTGTTGTAATACCTGCTGCTGTTTAGTGTTAATTGACCTAACCAGGATCACTTACAGTCAGTAATGTGATATGTGTCATTGTTTCCTCGTCCCAGTGGAACCAGCTAATGAAAGCCTTGACACACAATTAAGCTACAATGTCTTTGTTGGAACTTCCAGAGCGACCTGGTATATTTTTGATGAGTCTCTTCATGGTCAGTGTAGAGAGAACGGTACTGGGGCGTAAACTGTTAAAAGTTACAGGGGAGAGATATTGGACTGTAAACAGAAAATACTCTGCAGATGCTGGGGTCAAAGCAACACTCACAACATGCTGGAGGAACTCAGCAGGTCGGGCAGCATCCATGGAAAAGATCGGTCGATGTTTTGGGCCGGAACCCTTCGTCAGGACTGAAGAGGGAGGGGGCAGAGGCCCTATCAAGAAGGTGGGGGGAGGGTGGGAAGGAGAAGGCTGGTAGGTTCCAGGTGAAAAACCAGTAAGAGGAAAGATAAAGGGGTGGGGAGGGGAAGCAGAGAGGTGATAGACAGGAAAGGTGAAGAAGGAATAGGGGAAAACACAATGGGTAGTAGAAGGAGGCAGAACCATGAGGGAGGTGATAGGCAGCTGGGGGAGGGGGCAGAGTGACATCGGGATAGGGGAAGGGGAAGGGAAGTTACAGGAAGTTGGAGAATTCTATGTTCACACCAAGGGGCTGGAGACTACCTAGACTGTGTATGAGGTGTTGCTCCTCCAACCTGAGTTTAGCCTCATCATGGCAGTAGAGGAGGCCATGTATGGACATATCTGAATGGGAATGGGAAGCAGAGTTGAAGTGGGTGGCTACCGGGAGATCCTGTCTGTTGTGGCAGAGAGATATTGGACTTCCTGCTGTGGACGTGAAGCCCTCCTGGACTGTTTGTGTCAGTTAAATGAAAGGGTTCAGGGTAGTCGATCGGTCACTCAGAGCTCTGCAGTTGTGTCTCCAAAGTCTAACATGACAGCTGGGGAATTTAATTTCAAAGAATTAATTAAATATATTTAAATAAAGCTTTTCATATTAATTGGCTGTGAAATGACCAAAGAAACCAGCTTGATATTTGCCATTCTCACCGGGTTTGGCCAGTAGGTAGCTGTGCAAGGGTGGGATGGGCAGAATGGCCTGTGTCATGCTGACTGATGGCAGTGAGGTGTCTCAGCAAGAGGCTGAGTGAATCAAGCCACTGGCTTGTTGAGATTGGTACCTCAGGACAACGAGGCACAGCCAGTTCATGTGGTCTTGTCAGCCATGCCTTTCTAGCGCAGTTAAAATAAATCTCATTGTGTTTTCTCCTTTAAGTCACCAAATTCATGGTTTCATTTTCAGTGTTCATGTGGTATTATTGTGTTGAAATTTCTTGGCATGACCTCAGAAGTGAACTTGCCTGGAGCTGTTTGGTGCGTGTGTCTGATGAGTTAAGTTTGACATTCTTTCCAGAGCTTTATATAATGTGATTCTGATTTCCAGAGTCCATGACACAATAAACTGAACAGAGTTCCCATGTAAGAGTCTTCTTTCGGTTTATATTTAGTGTTAGAAATAATGATTCACATTGGGAAATGGGGAGTCCTAAGGCATGCCCAAAAAGGACTCAACCCTTTCAAGTATCATCAAAATTCCAACAGGTAGTAATCTGTACACAGAGTTTCAGTTTCATCCCAATCCGAGGGAGGAGCCTGTCACCAAAAATAGAACACAGGACTGGACACGAACAGGCCTTTCAGCCCACAGTGGCTGCAACCATCAGAATGTTAATTTAAACTCTATATCTGCTGAAATATGGTCTGTACCCCTGCGTTCCCTGCCTCGTCACCTGCCTATCAAAGTGTCTCTTATTGTATTTGCTTCCATCACCATGGAAACATGTTCCAGATGTCCCCCACCAACCCCAGTGTCTGTCAAAATACACAGAGTGATTCCATCACCGCCCCTGTCTGCATGTTTCAGACTCCCCCCACATCTTTGTGTAAAAATGTAGAGAATGATTCCATCATTCTCCTGTCTGCGTACACCAATGCACCCGCCCCCCAGTCTCTGTCAAAATACACAGAACGATTCCATCACCCCCCATCTGCGTGTTCCAGACACCCCTCCCCCAGTCTTTGTGTGAAATGCAGAGAATGATTCCATCACCCCACCCTCCCTGTCTGCAGTGATCCCAGTGAAGAACTCATCTTTTGAATGGTAAGGCAGGTGGCAGTAATGGAACAGAGGGACACAGGAGTACAAGTGCAGAGTTCACTGAAAGTGGCCTCACAGGCAGGCAAGATGGTGGAAAATGCTGACCTTCATCAGTCAGGGCACTCGGTATAGGAGACGGTCATCATGCTGCAGTTGTACAAGTTGTTGGAGCATTGTCTATAGTCTTGTTTACTGTAATAGGAAAGACGTGGTGAAACTGAAAAGAGTGCAGAAAAATGATGAGGATGTTGCCAGGACTAGAGGGTCTGAGGTGTAGGGAGAGGTTGGCCAAGTGAGGTCTTTATTGCTTGGAATGTAGGAGAATGGTGGGTGACCTTACAGAAGTACAGTGGATTATGGTTAGTTTGGCCACATCGGCACCAGTACATTTTGGTCCAATTAAAGGGCTGCCCCAACTAGCTGAAGTTTTAAGGAAGTAATTAAAAAGGTATAAAAAAGACTAGCTACCATTTAACTGAGTAACAACTTATGAATTTAAGTTAAATACAGAACAAATGAGAACACTACCAATATTATACGGTACTATAAAACTGTTTATTGGTTCTGAACAGCTGTCGTCAGAGGAATTCATCCAGTTTATGCTGCCGTGTCTTCTGATTGACTGTAAATGAACAAAATCACTGCAGACACCTGATGAAAATAATGGACCGCCTTCATACAATGCTTATGATGATTGACAATTCTTCAAATTCTTCATAATTCCTAACTTGTTGAAGTAATGAAATCATTTATTTTCAGTCCCAACCGTTTTTGGCATCTCCAAGCTTGAATGTTTGAAACCGCAGTGAACAAAACAGTTCTGAATGGTCTCGCAGCTTATTTCTCACCAACTATCAGTGACAAAAATCACTGCTTTTTGAACACAAACACACACATCTGAAGCTATTTAAAAACTCTTCACTCTAAGCACAATGTTCTGTCTATTGGCCACACAAATGCACGTGACTGACAATAGTTAGATTCTGTTCGGCAACAGTCTCCTGTCCCAATTAAGCAGCACAGTGTTCCAAATAAATGAATGGAAACCCAGCAATTTTCTTGATTAGTTATTGTTCTTTAAGTGTTGTCCCAAATAAGTGGCTGCCCTGATTAATCAGTAGGCTAATTCACCATAACCCACTGTATTTAAAATCATGAGGGTATGAATAAGGTTGGTGATCATAGTCTTTCCTCCAGGGTAGGGGAGGCTAACAATAGAGAACATGGGGATAGGGTGAGAGGGTAATATTTAAAAGGGACCCAAGGGACAACTTTTCCACACAGAGTGTGGTGAGTCTGTGGAACGAGCTACCAGAGGAGGTGGCTGAGGCAGGTACAACAGTAGCATTCGAGAAGCATGTACATAGCTACATAGAGGGCTGAGGCTTGGAGGGATATGGGATAAACGCAGGAAATTTGGACTGGCTCAGCATGGAGCCAATGGCTGAATGGCCTGTATTCCTCCTGTAATACTCTTTGAGTCTATATTATAAACACCAGAGATCCCAAAATTGATCCCAGTGAAACACCACTGGTCACCAACCTCCAGGCAGAATAACACCCCTCCACCATTACCCTCCGTCTTCTGTGGCCAAGCCGTTCACCAAGTCAAAGTCAAAAATTGAGTTTATTGTCATCTGCACAAACCCATCCATGCACAGGTGCGGTGAAAAACTTACTCGAGGCAGCACCACTGGCACAGAGTGTCAGGTAAGCAGCATTCACAAGGAAAAAACACCAATTCAACATAAATTTTCATAATATTTACGACAGAAGGTTAATTTTAGTACAAAGTGATCAAAGTGACCACTGTTGTTATATTGAGTTAGATGGTCCGAGAACTGAATGGTTAACGGGGAGTAGCTGTTCCTAAGCCTGGCAGTGTGGTACTTCAGGCTTCTGTACCTCCCGCCTGACGATAGCTGAGGGAAGATGGCCAGGGTTGTGGGGACCTTTGATTGTGGATGTTGCCTACGTGGAACGGCATGGATGCAGACAGCTCCTACTGCACATCTTCTTCAGACCCTCAGAAATCTCAGTCAATTTTGTAAGACTCGACTCCACCACACAAAGCCACGCTGACATCTCCCCAGTAAGATCATGCTTTCCTAGAAGTGATATCTGCATCAAGCTAAGATCATTGTGGAATGATCTGTTTTGCTATGACCAAGGCATGATTATTTACTGGCCTCATGTCTGGGGTTGACCTATAACCGTTCACTGAGATTTCTTGTATTATTGGTCAGAGGCATCCGTTCTCTTCTCAGTCATGCACGACCTGTTTGATAGCGCAGGTCACTGTATGGAGGCAGAGAGTGAGAAATCCTGGCTGATTTCCACTGCATCTTTCCCTTCTCATGGGGGTCACTTAATATGGGAGGGTAAATGTTCCAACTTCATCAGTTCTGAGGTACACATTCACTTCATTGATAAGTTGATAGCCATGATGAAATAGTGGGTCAGGCTCGATGGGCCAAATGGCCTAATCCTGTTCCTAGGCCTTTTGGTCTGTCTCAGGTATATTACTGCTTTGCATGAAATTTATTGTTTAATGACGGTACTAAAGTGGAAAGATATAAAATGACGAAATTGCAAAATCAAATAAATACTGCAGAAAGAAGGGATAGTGATGTAGTGTTCGTGGATTCACGGTCTGTTGAGAAATTTAATGGCGGTGGGGAAGGAACCGTTCCTGAATCACTGAGTCTCCTGTATCTTCTCCCGGATGTCTAGTCTTATTCCAGTCGGAGTGCATCTTCTGCACCAGTTGACATTAGAAACTGGGAATCTGCTCCTGCAGTCCAGTGGCAAGCAGTCAGCTGAGTCATCAAACATTCGTATCCTTGCCTAATGCCTTCTTTTGCCCTCCGTCGGCAGGGTGAGGCTGCTGAAGATTTCAATTCTTGGAATTCTGGATTTGGACCTTAAATGACTGTTCCAAAATACGAACCAGGAATGCGAATCGGCTGCCTGCCCTGGTCTGACATACATGCAACTCCAGACATACCGGGGTGGGTTAGCTTCTTACTTCAGATGGAGCAGAAATGACAGTGTTGTATGTGAACAAACAAAGTGCAATATGTTTATGGCTTTCACCCAAGCTGCTGATTTAGTATATTCAGTCTCCTGAGACAGACCTACAAATTGATGTTATAAATCTTTCAATAGGAAACAAGACAATAAAACGCTTGTAAAAATGTTATAAAGTATCTCCTAGATTGGGAACACTTTGGCCATGAATATCTGTGATAAGAAGGCTGTGAATTCTGTCATCAAAATGGGATTAATTCAACCTGATGTTGCCTCCATATAGTCTGTAAATATTTCCACGTGTTTTCGCTTAATGAAAGTTGCGAAAACATGTTACTGCACACAAAATGCTGGAGGAAATCATCAGGCCAGGCAGCATCTATGGAAATGAATAAACAGTCGACGTTTCAGGCCGAGACCCTTCTTGGGGACGTGTTTTCATGAGAAAATGTGCTGACCAAACCTGGCCGCTGTAACGGTTCAGCAGATTTATTCCAGATTAAGCTGACGCTCTTTTAGCAAGCAGAGACATTCTTCTCAGTGTTGTAGTTTCTGTGCCTGGCAGCAGGGGGCAGCCACACTCCCTCTAGATGTAATGTCCCCACTCTTAGGTGTTTTATAGTTGTGTACCTGAGGCCAATGCTTATCCCTAAGCCACCTCCAAAGACAGTTCTCTTGCTCATTCTCACGTTGCCTTTAGTAAGCTGGCTGCCCTGGTTCCTACAGTTTCCGCTGGGCATTTCCCATCCTCAGACTTCAGAATCAGGGTTATTATCCCTACCTTATGACGTGAAATTTGTTCTCAATCATTAGTACAGTGCAAAGATGTAAAACTTGCTATAAGAAGGTTCATGGACTTTTTAGAAATCTAATGGCAGAGGAGAAGAAGCTGTCTCTAAATTGTTGAGTGTGTCTCTTCAGACTCCTGTACCTCCTCCCTGATGGTAGTAATGAGAGGAGGGGTCTTCAGGCTCCTGTACCTCCTCCCTGATGGTAGTGATGAGAAGAGGGGTCTTCAGGCTCCTGTACCTCCTCCCTGATGGTAGTAATGAGGGGAGGGGTCTTCAGGCTCCTGTACCTCCTCCCTGATGGTAGCAATGGGAAGAGGGCATCTCCTGGGTGATGGGGGTCCTTAATGATGGATGCCATCTTCATGAGGCATTGCCAGCTGCAGCCAAGACTACATACATGTCATAGACAGAGGTAAGGAATCTCAGAATCCACACAGGGGTGTTGCCGGGTCTGGAGATCCTGAGTTATAAGGAAAGATTGAACAGGTTAGGGCTGTATTCCTAGAAGGTGGAAGATTGAAAGGAGATTTGATAGAGGTATACAAAATTATGGGGTAAACGTAAGCCGGCTTTTTCCACTGAGAGTGGGTAGGACTGCAACCAGAGGTCATGGGGTAAGGGTGAAAGGTGAAATGTTTAAGGGGAACGTGAGTGAAAACTTTTTCACTCAGAGGGTTGTGAGAGTGTGGAATGAGCTGCCAGTGCAAGTGGTGCATGCAAGCTCGATTTCAATGTTTAAGAGCAGTTTGGATAGGTACACGGATGGGAGTAGGCAGTTTAAATGGCTCAGCACAAACTAGATGGGCTGAAGGGCCTGGTTCTGTGCTGGACTTTTCTATGACATCATCAAAGCTCTGTAGTTCTACTGTACTTTATCAGCAATGGTGGCAGCAGATAGTTCCAGAAGTATCTTCATCCTCAACAGTTTGGGGACCAGCATTTGGACGTTAATAGAAGCTGGAGCACTGGTGACCATATTCCACCAGAAGGGGCAAAGTTTGCCCCACCTTTGCACCCTCCAGTAATCCCCGCCAGCATAGCAGTCTGGATCCAGACAGTTCCATTCATTTCATGGCTATGGGACCAGAGAATATCTTGTCTGTCATACTGAAGATCTGTGCTGAGGACTAGCTGCACCTCTGACCAAGCTGTCCCAACACAGGCCACTGTCTGACCTGTTCATAAAAAAGTGGGACAAACCTAATCTGATGATTGCCACTCAGTTAGTCGACTCTCAACCATTAGCAAACCAATGGAAATTACCATTAGCTCCCGATCAGGTGGACAATCCTCACCAGTAACGTTCTTACCAATGCACAGACAGTGCTATCCTAGATCCGCTGTGCTCTAACCTCGGTCAAAACGCAGACCAAACAGCTGCATTCTAGGGTGAAGATGTCCTTGACATCAAAGCAGCATCTGAGTGAGTTATGCCATCAAAGTAGCCTGTTTAACCTGAAGTCAGCATGAGTCAGGGGAAACACTCTGATGGTGATTTTGTACAACACAATAAGGAAGGTGGTGCTGGTTGTTGGAGCTTCATTGTCACAGCCCAGGAATCAGTACAGGACGTCTTCAGGAAGTTCTTAAGCCCACTCATCACAGCTGGTTACCTTCCTTCCAACATGTGGTCAGGAGTGGGAATGTTCACCAGTGATTGCACGGCGTTCGATTCCATTCACAATCCCACAGTAAGTGAAGCAGTACGGACAACAATGCCCACAAAATGCTGGAGGAACTCAGCAGGCCAGACAGCATTTGTGGAAAAGAGTGAACAGTCAACGATTTGAAGTGAAGAGCTACGAAGTCAATTGGTGAAAGATAACGGGCTGGAGAAGGGGGAATCTGAGAGGAGAGAATAGAAAGTCATGGAAGAAAGGGAAGGGGGTGGAGCACCAGAGGGAGGTGATGGACAGGTGAGGAGATAAGGAGAGATGGGGAATGGTGAGAGAAAGAGTGGGGTCGTTACCAGGAGTTTGAGAAATCGATGCTCATGCCACTGGGTTGGAGGCCCAGATGGAATATAAGGTGTTGCTCCTCCAACATGAGTGTGGCCTCATCATGACAGTAGAGGAGACCATGGACTAACATGTCAGAATAGGAAGTGGAATTAAAATGGGTGGCCACCGGGAGATCCTGCTTTTTCTGGTGGATGGAGGGTAGGTGCTCGGCAAAGTGGTACAGACTGGTTTAATAGCAAACAGGGATTAACATTCCACCACAGGCAGTGTCCTTTTCCAATAAAAATAACTTGTCTCTCTACCAATCCTTGACACTCAATGGTGTTACCATTGCTAAGTCCAATACCTGAGGTTACCAGTGACCAGAAACTTAATTGTCCCAGCCACATACTGTAAATACTTTGGTTTCAAAGGCTGGGTAATTTGTGAGTGACTCCCTTCTCAACATCCCAAACCTTTACACTATCTACAAAGTACAGGTCAGGCATGTGATGGAACACTCTCCAATCTTCCAACAACAACTCTCAGCAAGGGTAACACCATCCAGGACAAAGCAGCCCAACCAATCAGCAGCCCATCCACCATCCAGGACAAAGCAGCCCAACCAATCAGCAGCCCACCCACCATCCAGGACAAAGCAGCCCAACCAATCAGCAGCCCATCCACCATCCAGGACAAAGCAGCCCAACCAATCAGCAGCCCATCCACCATCCAGGACAAAGCAGCCCAACCAATCAGCAGCCCATCCACCATCCAAGACAAAGCAGCCCAACCAATCAGCAGCCCATCCACCATCCAGGACAAAGCAGCCCAACCAATCAGCGGCCCATCCACTATCTAGGACAAAGCAGCCCAACCAATCAGCAGCCCATCCACCATCCAGGACAAAGCAGCCCAACCAATCAGCAGCCTATCTACTATCTAGGACAAAGCAGCCCATCCGATCAGATGCCATCCAGTATCTAGGACAAAGCACCTCGCCCAATCAGCGACCCACCCACCATCCAGGACAAAGCAGCCCACCCAATCAGCAGCCCATCATCCATCTAGGGAAAAGCAGCCGAGCCAATCAGTGGCCCACCCACCATCCAGGAAAAAGCAGCCCAGCCAATCAGCAGCCCATCATCCATCTCGGAAAAAGCAGCCCAACCAGTCAGTGGCCCATCCACCATGTAGCACAAAGCAGCCCATTCGCCACTTCCCCCCCTCCAGCACAGTGTATAGTGGCTGAATCTGTAAAATAGACCACAGTTGTAGGCCCCAAACTCTCACTCCTGTATTGAGTCAGGCCTCTAAAAGCCCCTCTCAAACCAGAAGTTCAAGGGCAGCAGGGGCAGGAAAGCACCACCGCTGATGGGTTCCCCTCTGGGTCATTCAACTGGCTGACTTGGGAACGTATCATCATTCCTCCACTGACACTGGGTCTAAGTGTTGGGACTCCTACTTGCATTCGAAAGGCCTGCTGTGGTCCTGTGGTAGTTTTAGAGAGCAGCTTCTCCCCACCCCCTCGAAGGCGCTGGAGGGCAGTGGTGGGTGTGGTGGGATTTCTTTGCCACTGACAATTGGAATGTTGAGTAAGGAACTGCTACTGGTACAGATGGCTGCCTTCAAGGAAATGGTTGAAGAGGAAAGCACGTGGACTTTATTCTAGATCTTTTTCATAAACACTCCAAGATCCAAAAAGGGTTAATTTTTCTGGAGTGTTCTGTTACTGGCAGCAACAGATAATTACTCATTTCACACAAATTCCCAGCAGGCTGTTTATGAGACACAGTGATTCCCTCTGCTCTAACAGAGTGTGATGTACAGAGAGCAACAGAACTGACCTCTCTCGCTCTCTCTCTCTCTCTCTGTGCAAATTTCAAAATTCAAAGTTCAAAGCAAATTTATTATCAAAGTACATATATGTCACTATATAGAACCCTGAGATTCATTCTGTTGTGGGCGTTCACAGCAAATACAAGAAACACAATCGAATCAATGAAAAATTTGCCTGAGTTCATGACAACCATTTCCTGAAAGGCACCCATCTGTATGAACGTCAGTTCCCGAAGGACTAGGCTTTCTCAGTATTCCAAAGACCACCCACCATTGCCCTCCAGCTGCCTTCGAGAGGGTAGTTCCTCGTTGTTAAGACAACCCAACTCCAGAAATAACTTTAATGAAAACCTATTACAGTTTGTTGTGTGGTGCTGTGCACTCTGTGTGGTACATCGAGGACCAATGATGTAGTTTGTCCTTTGAGGAAGGGGGCCTAACAGAGCTTCAGCCCTGATGTGGCCCCCTTTTCTTTGGCCACGAGTCTGGTTCAAATCAAAGGCACTTTGTTTGCTGGCTGATCTGGTATCTTTTTCCCAATTTCCTTTCCCAACACTTGTGAGGTGAAGGCTGACACAATCCTTGTGTATTTCCTGTGCTTGTTTCAAAGTCTGCACTCAGCAGGAGCAGCATCTAAGGAGTTAATCAGCAGGTCAGTCAGCATGTACAGAGTTAATCAGCAGGCCAGTCAGCGTCTGTGGAAAAGAGTACTGTCAACGTTTTGGGCCGAGACCCTCCATCAGGACGAGAGAAAACAAGACGAGGAGTCAGAGGGAGAAGGTGGGGGGAAGAGGAGGAGGAGACACAAGGGAATAGGTGAAACAGGGAGGGGTGAAGTAAAGAGCTGCGTAGTTACAGTAATTGGTGAAAGAGAAACAGGCTGGAGAAGGGGGAAGTCTGATAAGATAGGACAAAAGTTTGGCAAACTGTTACTATGTTTCTGTAACACTCATTAAAGTTGCTGGTGAACACAGCAGGCCAGGCAGCATCTCTAGGAAGAGGTACAGTCGATGTTCCGGGCCGACACCCTTTGTCTCTCGTTCGTTCGTTGTTTCTGTGTTCGTTCCAGCATGCGTGGCTGTCATGGAATTGAAAGAGGATGCAGAGGGAGGGGGAGAAGGGGTTCGGTAACTAAAAGCTCAGGTGATGAGGGAGTTCTGGGCCCCTTGTTCTGTGATTGGTTTCTGTGTTCTGTGATTGGCTCCTTCACTCTGTGATTGGTTACCAAGTGTGAGATTGGCTCCTTCACTCTGTGATTGATTCCCACACTCTGTGTCGCACCACCTCCCCCCACCCCCGTGATCAGTCTGTTGCCGTAGTACTTATAGGAGCCACAGATTGCAGCCTCCTGCACTGAGATACCCTGATGCTAAAAGCAACCAGCAGCAGGAGCTCAGCAGATCAGCAACGTTGTGGAGGGGAATGGAGGGGCAGTGTTTCAGGTAAATTTAAGGCAGAAGTTGGTCGTTTCCTGATCGATCAGGGCTTCAAAGGATAGAGCAAGAAGGCAAGTGTATGGGGTTGAGTGGGATCTGGGATCAGCCATGGTGAAATGGCGGAGCAGACTCGATGGGCTGAATGGGTTAACTCTTCTCCTAAATCTTATGGTCTTATGGAGCCAATACAGTCCCCTGTGGGATCCTGGTGTTGCTTGTAGACACAGCTCTGAAGCTGCACAAAATGTGGTCTGCCAGTCAGGTAGTCCATTATCCAGGATACAATGGAAATGCCAGCCTGCATTGAACAGAGGTTTTCCCCCAGCAGTGAGGGCTGTATGGTATTGAAAGCACTTGAGAAATCAAAAAACACAATCCTCACAGTGCTGACCATCTTATCCAAATGGGAGTAGGCTCTGTTCAGCAGGCAGATGACAGCATCGTCAACTCCAATGTGCTCCTGGTAAGTGAACTGCAGGGGATCGAGGGCTGATCTGACCAGGGGTCAGAGGTGAGCCAGGACCAGCCTCTCTAGTGTAAAATTGGAGAGGGATTCGTTCACCTCACGTGATACCTGGTTTCCCTGGGCTTTACAGTAGTTGTCTTAACAACGAGGAACTATCATGAACTCAAGTAAATTTGTAGAGGGGCCATTTCACCTCACATGGTTCTGGGTTTCACTGAGTGAAGGGCTTTGGTTGTAAACTTTGAATTCGATTTCGGTCAGGAAGTGTTTAACGTTGATGATGTCATCACATGGCAGGGAATCAACAGCTACACTGTTTTGTCTCAGTCCAATCCCCTGACGGACTCATCTTCTTACGGTGACGTACACACAACCAAAGGCTGGGGTTGTTACTGCTCTTCTGCAGTTAGCAGGCTCCCACACAGTGACAAACGCTGACCACATTAATGCTGCCAACTACTGACTCAGCCTCAGCTGACCGTATCAGGTAACCTGTGTCACCAGGTAATTAACTGTGTAGCTGCCACAGACGGGTGAAGGAGAATGGTAACAAAGATTCTAATGTAGTTAATTTCAAAGTAAGGTCATCCCCTTACAGTTAACATGCTTCCCAAGTGTTAGAGCTGCATCCGGTCTGCACTTCCACACTTGACGTTCACAGCATTGCTCTGTTTGTGTTCTGGGAAATGATGCTTTGGCAGAGGAGGTCAGCGTTGGTCTTGTTGAATAGTAAGCAAGTTCGAGGTCCAAAATGGCCTGGCCCACCTCAAAGTTCATATGTTCTCATAAGTTCGAACAGACGATCGTGTGGTTTGTGGGAGAAGGAAAGGAGCACTCCAGTTATGTCAGATCTGGCCGTGGTGGAAGGAGGTCTCCTGTGGAACTGGAAGTACAGAGAAGTTGGAAGCCATTGCTAGTCATATTAGGAGGTTACTTTAGTGCAGAAAGACAAAAGCTAGCAGGAACATACAAGGTGTATTCAGGGTGGCCTGTCCACCTTTCAACCCCTCAAGTTTCAAACCCTCATGCCAAATGGAGTTTTATCCCAAAAGGAGTGAGATACTGCTTTAAAACCCAAAAGGAGTGAGATGCTGCTTTGAATTCCAAAAGGAGTGAGACACTGTTTTTAATCCCAAAAGGAATGAGATAGTTTTTAATTCCAAAAGGAGTGAGATGCTGCTTTTCTACAGAAAGAACAGGGCAGGGTTGCAAATGTTATATGGGAGGACGTTGAGGAAAGGGTAAGAACAGAGGACGTTGATATATATGCCCAAATGTCCTTACAGAAAGGGGGCAGCTATGAAGGCAAGAGGGAGGTTCTGCCAACACTGGCTGATTTCTGTGGTTTAAGTTTTCTTCTTTTCTAAGTTGTAGTTGGATGTGAACTCCTGTTTCTGGTCTTTGGTTACGTGTTCAGAACAGAACTACTGTTGTTTATTGCTAGAAGAGGCTTTTGGGTCGATTGAGCTTTTGTATTTTTGCTGTTTTATTAAAGTGATCTTCAAATTTGGCTTGTCTATTTCCATTACCATTTGCTCCTCAGCTGAACCACTTGGGCCTTGCAAGTTTTGCTATGGGTAACTTACAACAATTTGGTAGTGACCTCATCACCTATTACAAGATGCAAATCTTGTTCTGGTGGAGGATTCAAAGGAATTTGGAGAGAAAATACAGCTAAATCTTAGGCAGGTCATAAAAAAGTAATTCAAGTGGTGCAATTTATTTCAAGAGGAATAAGATTGAGAAAATAATGTCAAACCGTATTGAACTTTGGTTGGACCACACTTCGATTATTGTTTGCAGTTCAGCTCACAATGGGGGAAAGGATGAACAGACTCCGATTCTTTTCTCTTGAGAAAAGAAGAGTGAGTTAACAGGGCTCTTTGACACATGAAGCAGTTCACTGCGAGTGAGTGAATGTGGGGAGAACGCTGTGGGAGAGTGGTGTGGGAACTCATCAATGCAAAGGCATCACCAGGAAAGCAGCACACAAAATGCTGGAAGAACTCAGCAGGTCAGGCAGCATCTGAGTCCTGGAGAAGGGTCTTGGCTGCTTATTCATTTCCATAGATGCTGCCTGATCATAAGACCATATAGGCACAGAATTAGGCCATTTGACCCTTCGAATCTGCTCTGTCATTTCATCATTTCTGATCCATTTCCCTCTCAGCCCCAGTCTCCTGCCTTCTCCCTGTATCCCTTCATGCCCTGACTGATCAAGAATCTATCAATCTCTGCCTTGTATATCCCCAATGACTAGGGCTCCACAGCTGCCTGTGGCAACAAATTATACAGATTCACCACTCTCTGGCTAAGAAAATTCCTACTCATCTCCATTCTAAAATGACGCCCCTCTATTCTGAGGCCGCGTCCTCTGGTTTTAGGCTCTCCCACCATAGGAATCATCCTCTCCACATCCCCTCTAATGAGGCCTTTCAACATTTGATAGGTTTCAATGAGATCCCCCCTCATTTTTTGTGAATTCCAGTGATTAGAGGTGCAGAACCATCAAGTGCTTCTCAAATGACAAGCCTTTCGATCCCGGAATCATTTTTGTGAACCTCCACTGGACCCTCTCCAATGTCAGCACATCCTTTCTTAAATAAGGGGCCCAAAACTGCTCACAATACTCCAAATGAGGCCTCACCAGTGCTTTATAAAGCCTCAACATTACATCTATACTTTGATATTCTTGTCCTCTTGAAATGAATGCTAACGTCGCATCTGACGTGCTGAGTTCCTCCAACATTTTGGGTGTGTTGCTCATGATTTCCAACATCTGCGGAATGTATTGTGTTTATGACCAGGAAATCCAACTGGAAATTCAGAAGAAACTCCTTATCCAAAGATCTGTGGGGGTGCAGACCTCAGTGCCACAGGGAGGGGACCAGACGGACAGAGGGGGAGGAACAGGATGGCAAAGGAACAGATTTGCATGGAAGAGGATTCACACGATCATTTCTATACACGGGCTGCATCGACACATTATTGGGTCTGATAACAGTTTCATTTCATTTCACTACATCGACAGGTTACTGGATCTGATAAGAGTTTCATTCCATTTCACTGCATCGACAGGTTATTGAGTCTGATAAGTTTCATTAGCTGTGAAGTGAGTGTTGTTAGTTGAACAGTTGGAGCCAGTGACATCAATAGGGATTATAGATCTATGGTGTCAGTGCAAACCTTTGCAAAAAAAAGAATGTGAGCTGCAAACCCGTGGACCAGTATTGTTGGGCAGTGAGTGCACAATGCGGGGTGTTTGCTCGATAATACAGCAGAAATTTTACACTCACATTTACTTATCGTGTATTTCAAAACAAACAGTGAAGTGTGTCATTTGCTTTAACAACTAACACACCTAATAATGCGCTGGGGCGGCCCGCAAGTGTCACCACACATTCCAGTGGCAACATAGCGTGCTCACAATCTGGTGAACTGAACACTTGTGACAACATTTGCTTTGGTGATTAACATAAACTCATGCGAGCTCTCCCATACTATCATCCACTCAGACCTAATCAAGAGGCTTCAAGACTTTGGCCTCAAAGTTCGAAGTACATTAATTAACAAAGTATGGGCCTGTATACATTATATAAACGAGGTTTGTCTCCTGAAAGGCAGCCACAAAACAAAGACCCCAAAATAATCCATAAAAAGGACCTGCAAACACCCAAATATGGGGGGGAGGGGGGAGAGAGAGAGGAATCGTGCAAACAAGAAAAGTAAGCAAATAGCATTCAAAACTGAAGTTCACGAAAGTGAGTCCACAGACACGAAGCCAAGAACAGTTGTAGCAGGCCTCAGCCTGGGTTCAGCGCAGAGTGGCGTAAATATCGTGGGGTAACGAGCAGACCGGTCCAACCTTTGCCTCTGGTCCTGATACCTTGTGCAATTGGATCATCGACTTCCTCACTTGTACACCCCAGTCAGTTCAGATTGGCAACAACATCTCCTTCACAATCTCCATCAGTACAGGTGCTCCAGGCATCTGTGTGTTTGTACCCAGCTTACACTGGTGACTGTGTGGCTCCGCACAGCTCCAATGCCATATTCAAGTTTGCCGATGACACCACTGTCATACTCCGAATCAAAGGTGGTGATGGATCAGTATATAGGTGGAATATTGAAAATTTGGCTGAGTGGTGCTACAACAACCTCCTACTCAATGTCAGTAAGGCCAAGGAGCTGATTATTGACTCCAGGAGAAGGAAGCTGGAGGTCTATAAGCCAGTCCTCATTGGGGATCAGAGGTAGAGAGGATCAGCAACTTTAAATGATTTCAGAGGATCTTCCCTGGACCCAACATATAAGTGCAAATACAAAGAAACCACGACAGCACCTCTACTTCCTTAGAAGTTTGTGAAGATTCAGCAAGATATCTAAAACTTTGACAGACTTCTGTAGATGTGTAGTGGAGAGTATACTAACTGGTTGCATCATGGTCCGATACGGAAGCATAAATGCCCTTGAATGGAAAAACCAGAAAAATAATTGGATATGACCTGGTCGATCACGGATAAGGTGCTCCCCACCACTGAGCTCTGTCGCAGGAAAGCAGCATCCATCATCAAAGACCCCCCCACCATCTCTTCTTGTTGCTTCCATCAGGAGAAAGTACAGCAACTAAGTTCAGGAGTAGTTACTATCCCTCAGCCATCAGGCTCTTGAACAAGAGGGGTTAACTTCACTCGACTTCACTTGCCCCATCACTGAAATGTTCCCACAACCAATGCACTCACTTTGAAGGACTCTTCACCTCATGTTCTGGATATTTATTGCTTATTTATTTGTGATTATTATTTCTTTCTTTTGTATGTGCACAGTTTGTTGTCTGTCCTGTTGGGTGTGGTCTTTCATTGATTCTATTATGATTCTTGAATTTACTGAGTATGTCTGCAAGAAAATTAACCTCAGGGTTGTATTTGGTGATAAATATGCACTTTGAAAATTAATTTACTTTGAACTTTGATCTTCTAGAGGATACAAGACTAGTTTATATCCAACATTTCCATTACTGCTGTATTTGTGGTTAGAAATACCCTGTTTTTATTTGATTTAGAGATATAGCACGGCAACAGGCCCAATTACACCTTGTGCCTAAGTACGCAACTAACCCGGTATGTCTTTAGACTGTGGGAGGAAACCAGAGCTCCTGGAGAAAACCTGCACAGTCAAGGGGAGGACGTATAAACCCCTTACACACGGCGGAAGAACGGAACTCGGGTGACTGACACTGCAGTAGCGTTACGCTAACCGCCACACTACGAAATACTTCTGCTCTGTAATTGGTTATTGTAGAACCTCACCACAGAAATCCAAACCAGGGTACACATCACAATACTATCAAACTGAACGTCTCTGTCGTTCCTCAGCCATTCTGATGAGCACAGACTGTCAATATTAGTTATTCTAATGAGCACACTGTCAATATTAGATATTATTAATGAAATAGCTTGAGAATTTGAAAGGATGAAATGAGGTGTTAAACCCAAAAGAGATGTTGGAGAAGGTGACTTCAACGTACGCATTCTCCTGAAATCTAAGATTGGGTAGCTGTTTTTTAACAATGAACATTACCTCACTATCTTTGGACACTACCTCACTTTTTAAAAATATACGGTATTTCTGCTTTTGCACGTTTTTTAAATCTATTCAACATACGTAATTATCTATTTATTAATTATTATTATTTTAATTTTATTTATTTTTTTTTCTCTCTGCTACATTATGTATTGTATTGAACTGCTGCTGCTAAGTTAACAAATTTCACGTCACATGCCGGTGATAATAAACCTGATTCTGATTTTGAATTATCCAAACCAGTTGTTGTTTTATGTGTAGCTTATATGTTTTGTGGGACTTATAATTTACAATGAGCTTACTTCTTGTGAATGATGTTCTGCTAATGCTAGCTTTTTTTTGAAGTTCAGTTTTACTGTTCATCAGCCTCATTTCGTGTGATGATTTCAGAGTTCTGTTTCTATCGATTATATGACAATATTTTCCATTTGTGTCCCTGAGCCAAAGCAACTGCCCTCAGCTGTTGGTAAAAAAGCCAAAAAAAAAGCCCTTTGTTTAGATCTGTATTTTCCCAAATGAAACCACTTTGTTACATGTCCTGGATGTGACTTATCTGGGCTAAAGATCTGTACTATAGGTGCATTTCCCAGCAATCTGATAGACCAAGCCAAAAACAGTTCTCCACCCCTCTCCTCCCTCTCCCTTTGCCCCCTCTACCTCCCCCTCCCCCTCCTGTCCCCTCTCTCTTTCCTCCCCATCTCTCTTCCCCTCCCCCAGGGCCAGTTAACCCAGAGACTGCTGCACTCGTGCAGGTTATTGTTGGTACTGCTATGACGACTGCTTTGGTTGGTTCAATGTCAGGAACCTCGTGTGAATGCATTTACAGCTGTGCTTGTGTCACCCATCTGCCTGATTAATTCATGTGGTATGTTTAAAGATCTGCTGTGTTACGGGTATTCGCCTTGACAGCTTTACGGGTCTGTCTGAGGCCTGGACGCAGCAAGGTGGCTCTCAGTGACAGGGGTATTATCAGGTTTGGGAATCAACGAGGCCGCAGAGATATTCCAGGTACCGGAAAATGATAGAAGAGTCAGGAGGGATTTGTGAATAAACTCTCAATGGTGGGTTTCAATCGTGATGGTTGAAAGCAAGATCTACAAAGCGGTTACCGAGATTCTCGATGTGGGTTGAGCTGTTTCCTGTCGAACCACGATAAACTGGGCCAACCTGCAGGGCATTCGTGGGAGGCACCACAGAAGATTAAACTGACACAGAAACAACTTGTATCCAAAAGACTTCTCCCTCCCCACTCTAAAAATGATCCATAAAGATAAAGCAGTAAGGAAGGTGAACACAGACTCTGGTGAATGGGGGCATCTACACACAGTGAAATCTATCTCAGCAGATCATCAGAATTCCACTTATCACGGAAAACTTGCACAGGTCACAATAGAGCTGAATCGCACCTCCCAGTAATACTTGTAAACTGCGATCAGAGTTCCTGCCTCCACCACCCCATCAGACAATGCATTCTACACACACCAAAGCTGCTGGTGAACACAGCAGGCCAGGCAGCATCTCCAGGAAGAGGTACAGTTGACGTTTCGGGCCGAGACCCTTCGTCAGGACTAACTGAAGGAAGAGCTAGTAAGAGATTTGAATGCAACCCCCCTCCCCCATGACTTTGTATCTCCTCACTAATCCTTCTGCCAAGCATTTTAAATCCGTGTTCCACCTCGCCAAGGGTTCTTCCTATCGACTACATCAGCCCAATCCAGTTTTCCCCTCGCTCACCCTCCATTTCAAAGATAGCAACTTTATCTTACCCAGGCATGGACCAGAATTGTGACCATTTTCCATTCCTGGCGACACTCTTGTGAAGATCTCCTGGACCCTCTGCTCTGAAATGTAATCTGGTGTCCAGAATCAAACACAGTTCTGAAGCTGTAGCAAATGGTTCCAGCATCACCTCCCTGATCCAACGCCCCATGCCTTGGCTGGGTTAAGGTGACTGACCCCACTCTGCCATGACTTCAGCTTGGGAAGGGCCACCGTTCAGAAGGCCTCACTGAGGAGGCAGTTATCATCACGGTGGCCAGTGAGTGGATGTTTTGGCCAGATGCTGTTCTCAGGAGCTGGAGTAGGTCAGTGTTGCAAGACCAGAGTGTGGGGGGAATCACCCAGCTGCTGCAGTGGTGTTAGAGACAGCAAGCAGGGATCCACAAAGCTGCAGTCATAGCATACGTCTAGTCTGAGGTGGCTGCAGGGAACGGGTGGCTGGAGGGGTGTTGACGGCATGGAGTTTGCCTGTGTGTGAGGCCAGGCATCAATCTTCACCCCGTGAAGGAGGCACGTCAGAGCTGAGAGGAAGCGGAGGAGATGGGAAGAAGCCCAAGAGAACAGAAAAGAAGAGAGCGAAAACAAGGTAGAATTATGAGTCTGGCAGGTTGTGCGGAGTGGGGATGGGGAGAGTATCGAGAGGGCAGCCTTGAGTCCCTCAAAGCAACACTCACAACACGCTGGAGGAACTCAGCAGGTCGGGCAGCATCCATGGAAATGATCAGTCGACGCTTCAGGCCGGAACCTTTCGTCAGGACTCGTAGGGGTTCCGGCCCGAAACGTTGACTGATCGTTTCCACGGATGCTGCCCGACCTGCTGAGTTACTCCAGCGTGTTGTGAGTGTTGCTTTGACCCCAGCACCTGCAGAGTATTTTGTGTTTGAATCCCCCAAACTGGTTATTATCATCAATAGAACACTTGCCAGCAGAACTCCCAGTATCTGATCAATTCCATTTAATGTGAATATTAATTCATGTTCAGTGTTTCTGAGAAACTATTTGTCTAGGTCAGATTGTGAAGAATAATGCTGTAGAAAGGCGCTAATTTGCAGTTAATCTGAAAGAATGTACTAAGTGAGAGAAATTTCAGGTTGTCACTGCTCTTCTGCATTTCCTTAGGGCTCGTGGCAGATCTGGAACAGGCATGCTAATAAACTGAAGGGGGTCGGGGAGAATTTGCAGAAACAAGGGATTGCCGTAAGCCTGTAATTTGTTGCAGTAAACATGGTGAATGCCGTCCCTTTCATCACATGATACTGCAGATTCAGAGTTTGACCACCGCTCCGTGTGGAATGCTGTAAGTTCAGTCAGTGCCTGCCACGTATCGGGTGTCAGAAAGCAGACTTTCAATGGGTTTATAGGTATTAATGGAATTGAGTAGTTGTCGAAGTGATCAAAAATGTTTATAACAGGTCTGAGAGCACAGTTGGCCATCCATGCAGCCGACACTGGTGTCCTTTAGTGTTGACAGCAGTGGATAATTCTGGAATTTGGTTTCTAAACAAAAATACCCGCGGGTTGTTCTTGACCACAAGAACATTTGGGGCTGGGAACTTAAAAAAAACTAGGATCTTTCCATTGGACTTGTCACTGTAACGTAGGGGTTAGTCTAACTCTTTATAAAGCCAGCGTGCTGAGTTCAACGTCAGCCACTGCTTTTGAGGAGTTTGTATGTTCTTTCTGTGACCGGGTGCTCTGGTTTCCTCCCACAGTCCAAAGATGTTCGGGTCAGTAATTTGCATCTCTTATGTTGGTGTTGGAAGCGTGGCGACTCTTATGGGTTGTCCACAACGCATCCTTGGACTGTATTGGTTGTTGATGCAAGCGACGCATTTCACTGTATGCTTTACGTTTTCGATGTACATGTGACAAATAAAGTTAACCTTTATCTTGTATGTCTTCCTGAGGTCAGCACACAGGGGCTAATTCTTCCAACATATGTCCAGCCTTGTGGAACGTCTTGGGTCTTTCAAACCCGATGAACCCATCAAGACCCAGTCGGTAAACATCTATACTTGTACAACAGATATGAGTGGCGACCTCACAAGTGAAACTGCTTTCCCCCTGTTCACAGCATAGGACAATTGAACAAGCTGAGCTTGGGGAGAAGTCCAAAATCCTTGGAATACTCCTACATTGCCTTCATTTTGCCAGCTCCCAGACAGACCATCACAGCCCCTTGGAATCCCTCACCTTATAAACTTGCTCAGGGTCCATTCTCTGTTGCCTTGCCTGCTGGCCTTGGCATCGATCCCACCGGCTCCACAGGGGCACTGACATCATGTAATCAGGTGCAGGTTGTGGAGCCCAAAGATTTACACACATAGCTTTCTCTACAGATGCTAACTGACCTGCCGAGTTCTTCCAGTCTTTACAGGATTTCAAAATTTTCACAAGTTTAATGGCTCCTGTAAACAGCTGCTTGTTACTGCAATTGAATATTTAACAGGAAGTATAATATTAAATCAGTGACAATTATGAACTTAAGAAGGAAAATCCTGCCAGGTGTTGTGAGGAAACAACTGGAAAAACCAGGGACAGAGTGAGGAAGAGACAGGGGACAGAGTGAGGAAGAGACGGGGGACAGAGTGAGGAAGAATCGGAGGAACAGAGTGAGGAAGAGATGGGGGACAGAGTGAGGAAGAGACCGGGGTCAGAGTAAGGAAGAGACGGGGGACAGAGTGAGGAAGAGACCAGGGACAGAGTGAGGAAGAGACCAGGGACAGAGTGAGGAAGAGACCGGGGACAGAGTGAGGAAGAGACGGGGGACAGAGTGAGGAAGAGACGGAGGAACAGAGTGAGGAAGAGACGGGACAGAGTGAGGAAGAGACGGAGGAATAGAGTAAGGAAGAGACCGGGGACAGAGTGAGGAAGAGACCAGGGACAGAGTGAGGAAGAGACGGAGGAACAGAGTGAGGAAGAGACAGGGGACAGAGCGAGGAAGAGACGGGGGAGCTGTGTGAGAGGGGAGACTGGGAGAGAGTGAGGAAGAGATGGGGAGCTGTGTGGGAGAGGAGACCAGGGAGAGAGTGAGGAAGAGACGGGGGAGCTGTGCGGGAGGGGAGACCGGGAGAGAGTGAGGAAGAGACGGGGAGCTGTGTGGGAAGGGAGACCAGGGACAGAGTGAGGAAGAGATGAGAGAGCTGTGTGGGAGGGGAGACCGGGAGAGAGTGAGGAAGAGACGGGGGAGCTGTGCGGGAGGGGAGACCGGGAGAGAGTGAGGAAGAGACAAGGGAGCTGTGTGGGAAGGGAGACCAGGGACAGAGTGAGGAAGAGATGAGAGAGCTCTGTGGGAGGGGAGACCGGGAGAGAGTGAGGAAGAGACGGGGGAGCTGTGCGGGAGGGGAGACCGGGAGAGAGTGAGGAAGAGACGGGGGAGCTGTGTGGGAGGGGAGACCGGGAGAGAGTGAGGAAGAGACGGGGGAGCTGTGTGGGAGAGGAGACTGGGGACAGGGTGAGGACGAACTGGGGGAGCTGTGTGGGAGAGGAGACTGGGGACAGGGTGAGGACGAACTGGGGGAGCTGTGTGGGAGAGGAGGGCTGTGATAGAAGGGCTGAGACCTGAGCAGGATGAATGGACGAATGGGAGCTGAGCTGTGAGCAGGTAGTGGGTAAACCCTCCCTCCCCACATCCCACTGGTTACAGCAGCTCTGACTGATGCAGTGTCTGTGTGTGCTGCTGTTGGATTTGGTACCTGGCCCCCTGCCAGCTGTCACCCAGTGCAGCAATGAAGGAGAGTGTGTGGAGCTTTCGAGACGAGCAGGCACAGAATGGGCAATACTCACCATAAGAAGAAAGTAGCCCATTGTTCAAAGCCCCGACCTCTTTGGTACTTTGGCCGCAGTCGCCCAGACAAGCAGAGAAAAGGTAGACTCTGATTTGTTAACATTAGACAATGTGGCTTCCGATAGAAAGCTCCAGCGAGACTTGGTCATGGTGTTTCTGTGTACACACACGCTTGCCGGGAGTTATTGAGAGGTAATATGATGTGCGCTGAATTGTGTTTTACATTACATATCCTTGAGTCTTGCAGCTTTAAACTGAGATTGTAATTGTTAAATTGTCATCCTGTGAGCTGTTTTATTTGGAACCAACACAGAAAATACTGGAGGAACTCAGCAGGCCAGGCAGCATCTATGGAAAAGAGTAAACAGTCGATTTTTCGGGCCGAGACCCTTCGTCAGGATTTATGTTTTCCATAGATGCTGCCTGGCCTGCTGAATTCCTTCAGCATTTTGTGTGTGTTACTTTGATATCCAGCATCTGCAGATTTTCTCTTTGGTATTCTGAACCAGTTCTGGGTTTTGTTGTGAGCACAGGCTAGTAACCAGGTCACAAGGTGTTTGATTTTGCCAATGTTCCTCTTTGTAAGTAGAACTACTTCACTTTAGCAGGAAAATGAGCTGAATTTGTTTTTTTAAACAAGTGGTAGGACAGGTTTGGTCTAGTTTTGATGTGTGCTACATGTGATCTTTCCCCTGTGCTGTCTTCTCCTCTGGTGGAGGGCTGTGCTGCCTTTTGTTCTGAGTTTGTTGGTGGGTTTATTACTGGGGAGGGCTCCACATTGATGACAATGTCTCTATTCAGCGGCTCACTGAATCAGAAAACGATGTTTGAGCAGAAAGCTGTTGTGTTTAGCAAGGTACTTGAATATCCCCAGGGAGTCTGGAGCTGAGTCTTGTAAACCTGGCTAGGCCGAGATGAAAGGTAGCTATTGTGTTAACACAGGATACTGGAATTGCAGAACATGCCTGCGCTTGCGTACGTGAAAGTCACAACACACCCCGTACAAAAGCCAGAACAGACAGGATCAGGGATGAGGCATTGATACAATTATATCTTTTTTCCTCCTGATTATCATCCACTTCATTGAGGGTACTGTTGATAAAACCGAGGCATGTGTGTGTTACCAGGTCCTGTTGTTGGCCACATGTGATACTAATGAAGCCTGCTTGTGAAGGATAATCTGAATTTCTTTTTGAGTGCATTTCAGATTTAATGTGCTGAAAAATCTGTCTTGGTAAACCTTTTTGCTGGAGGACTCTTGAGTTCCAGGTGTTGGGACAGCTGCTGACCGAGAGCAGGGAACCAAATTACACAGGCTGGTCTTGTCCTTGTGTACGATGCAAGGTCACAGTGTCCTGGTATTTATCAAACAAGAATGCCTGATAGAATTCTACACTGGCAAGATTTGTGATATTAGTTGGAAAATCCACATTAGTGTTACCTAATCCGTCTGCAAGTGCGTTAGTAAGTAGCATTTTGGGAATACTGTAATTACCAGCCCTTGGGGAGGTGGTTTCTAATGAGAACCGTTTTTGGTGGAAACCATTTACCTTGGTCCTGAGGAGCTTTGGTGGCTTTTGGTTGCTGGCTTCACTGCAGGGTAAAAGGCCAGGAGGTTTGTGGCTGAGTTTTCCCTCAATGTGCTGCTGATCTACTAAAGTCCGTAACTGCAGTTTAACAGGGAATTGAGAAGATTATGTATTATATTCATAATTTAAATTTCAACATTTGAATATGCTGCAATATCAAATGGGCAGTCCCATTCTTAAAGGCTGTCCATAAACCAATTTCTTCCTAAGTCACAAATACAGTGGCATGCAAAAGTTTGGGCACCCCTGGTCAAAATTTCTGTTACCGCTAAGCGAGTAAAAAATGAACTGATTTCCAAAAGACATAAAGTTAAAGATGACACATTTCTTCAGTATTTTAAGCGAGAAAACATTTTTATTTTCATCTTTTACAGTTTCAAAATGACAAAAAAGGAAAAGGACCAGAAGCAAAAGTTCAGGCACCCTGCATGGCAGTACTTAGTAACACCCGCTTTGGCAAGGATCACAGCTTGTAAACACTTCTTATAGCCAGCTAAGAGCCTTTCAATTCTTGTTTGGGAGATTTTCACCCATTCTTCCTTGCAAAAGGCTTCTAGTTCTGTGAGATTCTTGGGTCGTCTTGCATGCACTGCTCTTTTGAGGTCTCAATGATGTTTAGGTCAGGAGACTGTGAGGGCCATGGCAAAACCTTCAGCTTGCGCCTCTTGAGGTAGTCCATTGTGAATTTTGAGGTGAGTTTAGGATCATGATCCTGTTGTAGAAGCCATCCCCTTTTCATTTTCGGCTTTTTTACAGACGATGTGATGTTTGCTTCCAGAATTTGCTTATATTTAATTGAATTCATTCTTCCCTCTACCAGTGAAATGTTCCCCGTGCCACTGGCTGCAACACAAGCCCAAAGCATGATCGATCCACCTCTGTGCTTAACAATTGGAGAGGGGTTCTTTTCATGAAATTCTGCACCCTTTTTTCTCCAAACATACCTTTGCTCATTGCGGCCAAAAAGCTCTATTCAAAAGGTTCAAAGGAACATCTAAACAAGCTTGATGCATTTTGGAAACAAGTCCTGTGGACTGATGAAGTTAAGATAGAACTTTTTGGCTGCAATGAGCAAAGGTATGTTTGGAGAAAAAGGAGGAGGAGAAGATGGCGGCGTGACGCAGCTTGCGCGGCTACTCCGGTGAATGATATCTGTAATCTGTCAAGTAGGGTGCCGTGTGCAATCCTGATTTGATGGAGGCAGATGTAAGAGAATGGAGGAACAACTGGAAAAACTTCTGAAATGCCTTTCTCGCTGCCGCTGCTACTGTGTGATCCAGAAGCTCCGGAGGGGAAGGCCCTGAGTCCTCGGCTTTGCTTGTTGCTTGGCGGCTGGGATGGGGTCGAAGCGCTCGGCAGAGATGGTGCTCGGTGCTCGGTGTCGGAGGGCTGATTGGAGGCTTGAAGTTTTCGGACGGACTCAGAGTCAGCTGTGGTTGGGTGCTTCCAATGCATCCACAGTTGTCGGTGCCTGGAGGTTTATGGCAGGGAGAGTTTCTCCCTTTTGCCGCCTGCTATCGGGGACGATCGGGAGTCGATTGGAACTTTGAGACCCTATTTTACCATACCCATGGTCTGCTCTTTATCAAATTATGGTATTGCTTTGCACTGCTGTAACTATACTGTATGTTATGATTATGTGGTCTTGTCAGTGTTAGTCTTTGGTTTGTCCTGTTTTTTTTTGGTGATATCACTCTGGAGGAACATCGTATCATTTCTTAATGCATGCATTTCTAAATGACAATAAATGAGGACTGAGTGTCCTCATAATCTAATCTAATCTATTAATCTACAAACATTTGTAATCTAATCATAAAAAAAGAGCAGAAATGACTGGCTACATCAGAAACATTGATGCATTCGATTGATCAATGGTTAACTGGCTTGTGTATACTGAGCTAATTGAGTAGTATTTTGAAGCAAATGAAATAGCCAATGAAAAGCGAGTACCAGTTTTGCTGAGTTTAAGGCATACTGTTTACTTAGAGGTTTAACAGCTCCAACCAAACTGGCTGAACTGAGCTTTGCTGTATTGTGAAAGTAATGCAGGAACATTTAGAACCATCGTTGATTGCAGAATGCCTTAGGTTTCATGAGCAGAATTAAAGGCAAGAGGAGTCCATTTCAGAATACATGGCTGAATTAAAGAGATTGTCTGAGCATTGTCAGTTCAACGATGGGCTTAATGATGCACTGAGAGATCGTTTAGTTTGTGGAATCTCTCAAGAAAGCACAACTTGGGTTTAAAAGAGCAGTTGAAATAGCTGTATCAATGAAAACAGCAGACAGAGACACAATTGTGTTGAAGTCTGGAATGAAAGTGAGCATGAACAAAATTATAATGTCTAAACAGAAACGGTGTTCCTGTTGTGGCAGGGGCTCACATGTACTAGACCAATGCAGGTTTAAAGGTGAAACTTGCAGAAACATGCAACAAAGTAGGACACATACAAAGAGCATGTTTGACAGACAAAAATGAATGGGCTGCACAGGGAAGAGAAAAAGATTAAAAAGTCAAGCTGTAGTTTCAAAAAGAGCACTAAACTGCACGTTGTTGATGGAAAATCTAATAAAGATGAGAGTGACACAGGACTGCGCAGCCTTGAGATTTACTTGTGAAAATGAATAAGAGACAAGCAATATGGCTTACACCAGAAGTGAACGGCAAATTACTAAAATGCAATTAGACACTGGCTTGGGGGTTTCCACGAAATGAGTTTGAATGGCATTTCAAAGATGCCAAATCGAAACCTGCAGATATCCAACTAAGAACTTACACTGGAGAAAAGATAACTGCTGTGGGAATTACATTTGTAACAGTGAAATACAACAGCCAAAAGCCACATTGGGCTTGTATGTGGTAAAAATGGGAAAGCCAGCATTCTGGGGCCGTGATTGGCTGTGACAACAACAACTTGATTGGAGATCCATTCAGCATTTGAAATGCCACATCCCCCGCAATAGGGACAACTGAAAGTGAATTATAAAAGATATTGGATGATGCCACAGCAGTGTTCAAAGATGGCATTGGAAATCTGAAACATATCAAGGGTAAAGTAATGTTAAATGAAAATGCCACACCCAAGTTTTACAAAACTCGTCTGGTTCGTTATGCCATCTGTTATAAAGTAGCCAGTGAGCTAGATCGCATGGAGGCTGAAGGAATTCTTTCCAAGGCTGAGTGGAGCCCATGAGCAATGCCAGTCATCCCAGTAGCTATGAAGAATTGGTCTGACAGGATCTGTGGTGATTTTGAGGTCACCATCAACCCTGTACTGAAAGTAGATCAATACTCTCTGCTCGGGATACCTTTGCAAACCCTTCTGGAAGGAAACATTTCAGCAAAGTGGACTTGCCTGAGGCCTGGGATAGATGCACTGTACAGGTTGCCAACATATCCAGAAGATGCCAAGAGCAGTGCCTCTCCATCCCTGGGAATGACCTGCATTGTGCTCGTAGATTTTGCTGGACCATTCACGGGCACAAATTTCTTCGTAGTAGTTGATGCAGCTACAAGGTGATCAGAAGTGTTTCCAATAGCCTCCACTACAGCCTCTGTTGATGTATTGAGAAGTCTCTTCTCAAGGACTGGTGTTACAAAACACTTAGTCAGTAATAATGGACCACAGTTTGTTGTGGAACAGTTTCAGTCATTCCTGAAAATATGTGGAATAAGATGGGAAGTCGGGAGGAGAAGATGGCGGCGCGATGCAGTGCGCGCAGCTCTCCGGTGAAATGATATCGTATTTGTAAGGATGCCGTGCACAATTCTGATTTGATGGAGAAAGCCGTGAGAAGCACAGAGGAACGTCTGGAGAAAACTTCTGAAATGGCCGGTTCGCTGCCGCTGTCACTGTGCGATCGAGAATCTCCGGAGGGAAGGCCCCAAAATCCCTGGCTTTGCCTGCTGCTGGCGACCGAGGCTGGGGTTGAAGCGTTTGGCAGAGATGGTGCTCGGTACTCGGTGTTGGAGGGCTGATCAGAGCTCGAAGTTTTCAGACAACTTAGAGTCGGACTGTGGTCAGGCATGGCAGGGAGAGTTTTCTTCTTTCTCCCGTCTGCGTGAGATGTGGGACTTCCGAGAGACTTTGAACTTTTTTACCGTGCCCATGGCCTGTTCTTCATCAAGTTATGGTATTGTTGCAATGTTGTAACTATATGTTATAATTATGTGGTTTTTGTTAGTTTTTCAGTCTTGGTCTGTCCTGTGTTTCTGTGGTATCACACCAGAGGAATGTTGTATCATTTCTTAATGCATGCATTATTAAATGACAATAAAAGAGAACTGCGTGTCCTCATAGTCTAATAATCTAATCTAATATTACATCTGCACCGTACCCCCCAGCTACAATAGGCTTGATGGAAAAGTTTGACCAGAGTCTAAAGAACACACTATGAGCAACATCAGCAGAAGACAATGAATCAGAAGTTCACCATTTTCCTCCGTCCATATCACATCCATTCACACTTGCATTTCCTCAAGCCCAATCTCAAAAGGAGTATGCAAGACAAACAGCTGAGGCAAGTTGAAGGCTCCTCAAACAAGGAGGTTTGATATTTCACTCCTGGACAAGCAGTCCTGTTGAGGGACTACAGAGGTGATCAGAAGTGGGTTCTCAGAAAGATTAAGAACAGAACTGGACCACTCTCCTACACAATGGACGTTACATCTGACGTCATCTGGAGATGACACACTGATATGCAAAGGGGAGCAGAGTTAATTGTTGGAGAAAAAAGGTGTCCAGAGCTGTCAGAACAATTTCCTGCAGTCCCAGAGTCAACTCTTACAACCTCCCCAGAGGAGACCACAAGACCTGAGGTTGTTTCACAGCCACAAGCCTCACTGGCCAAGCAGCATGATCCTGCCCCCCCCCACCCCCAGTCAGGAAAGATGCTATCCCACAAGAGTAAGAACTCCACAGTGATTAAATCTTTAGGCCTGAATGGGATAATTTACAATTTACTATGCTATAGTGTTTGTATTATACAGTGTATACAGTTGAGATGCATTCTCTATTGAGTTGGAGTTTATAGCACAGCAGGGAGCAGTGTTATGTACTTAATATTAAAGTAATATTTGAGTAATATTGTAGATATGTTGTTTGATTAAGCACTCTTTGTTGTTTGCATAATGCATTGTGGGTTATATATAAAAGTAAGTAACGGACATACGTCATCATGCCACCGTGTGATATATGCACGCTTGCTGAACGTAAAGGCCCAGTCAGACTTGCATTTTCGACCGTTGTTTTCCTTTCAATTAATTTTGTTTTGGAATTACAAAACATAACAGAATATATACTGTATCCAGACATTAACATCGAATATATATACTGTCCAGACATTAACATCGAATATATATACTGTATCCAGTCATTAACGTCGAATATATATATACTGTATCCAGACATTAACATCGAATATATATACTGTATCCAATCATTAACGTCGAATATATATACTGTATCCAGACATTAACGTGGAATATATATACTGTATCCAGTCATTAACGTGGAATATATATACTGTATCCAGTCATTAGCATCGAATATATATACTGTATCCAGACATTAACGTGGAATATATATACTGTATCCAGTCATTAGCATGGAATGTATATTGTATCCAGTCATTAATGTCAGTTATTATTACAGTCTTGGAAAATGATTTAAGTCAGGTTGCTACAAGTCGGATTTCCATAACTCAAGCGCCTGTTGTATACAAGGATTGGGACTGAGGGAGTGATTTTAATTTTTTCCAACTTTGTTGACACTTTGGAAGGGGTGGGACTGTGAGGATGAAAGAGGATTCATAAAGGCATCATGGGACACAGACAGCGATTGGGTGAGAATACGGAACAGGGAATATCAAGTGGAAAATGTGTTACCTACTTTGGTGCAGATAACAAAAACCTTGAGTGGTTGTTAATTGGCGAGAGATTGGGTAGTGTCGATGATCAGGTGGACATGAATACACAGGTTGCTGAAGGCTGACATATAGGTACAGCAAATGGGTTTTATTATGAGATGGTTTCACCACTGAAGTAAAGAGATGTACCAATTGGAGAGGGCTTTAGTGAGATCGTACTTGGAGAACTGTGGCCGGGTTTGGACCTCTTGCCTCAGAATGACCATGGTGGGAGTGCATGAAGATTCACAAGTCTGCTCCGGGAAAGGCGGGTTTGCTACATGATGAGAGGTTGAGAAGATGTGGACTCCATTCTCTCAATTTGTGAAAAATGAGAGATCGCAATGAGTCTGAAAAAAATTCTTAAAGGATTTGACTAGCCAGATGCAGGGAGAATGCGCCGCCTGGCTGAGCACCAGGAGCCAGTGGACAGTTTGAGAATAGGTGATAGGTCATTCGGGAATGAGATGAGGAATTTTGCTTTACTCAGAAAATAATGAACCTTTGGTATTCTTACTCATGCCAGCAGTTGATTGATTTAGAGTCATGAGGAGAATTGAGGAAAAAGGGGATAATGTGGGAAAGTGGTTGTGATGTGACGAAGGCTCAAGGGACAGGTGGCCATCTCCTGCTCCTGGTCCTGATTATCAGCTGTGACCTGCTCTCAAGTTGATTCACCAATTTCTTTGCATTTCATTTTTAAGAACCAATCTGTTAATCAATAGTTTTATTCATCTTTCTAATATTACTGTGAGTGGGATGATGTAATGTAATGTTATGTATTTAATATATCAGTAATATTTGAGTAATATTGTAAATATGTTGTTTGATTATGTAATTCTTTGTTGTTTAAATAATTAATTACAGGTTATATGTGAAAATTTATTTGAATTGCATGCGCCATGATGCTCCCTCATAATACGTGCTCGCCTCGCTTAAAGTGAAGAACAGCTCTCATGGTTCCCATCTTTTTCTTTAAATTAATTGCATGTTTTGGAGTTATAAAACTGAACATGTTGCCTAGAACATCAGAGGTCATTGCTTTTTGCACGTGCCAGGCTGTCTTCTTGCTCTTGAAGAGATTGGATGGAACAGTTACCCATTTAGATCGGAGGCAGCATCTGCCAAAGTTGCTTTGATTTAATTGCAAGGATTTTTGCTAAAAGTTTAATACATTATTGGAGCCGTGCTCAGTGGAGTTGGTGCTGTGTTCCTGGAGCGATTATTAACTCTAAAACTAATGAAGCCAAAAGCTTAAGAAGGAGCCCTGAGGAGCAGGTAGAACTCTTCCCTGAACATAATCTCTGTCCCCTAATCTTCCTCTGTAATGACTTGACAAAAGGGTAGAATCTCCCTGCACAGGAGAAGGGCAGTGTGCAAGTTTAACTTCACTTATTGTTGGTAAATGAAGCCGAGTTCCTCTCTAAAAAGATGCCCCTGTTTTCAGTGGTATTGAACAATTTCATTTAGTTGCACTGATCTCAGACCTTAGTGCCTCTGTTCAAATATTTGTTCTCAGGTTCAGCAGAAATGCCCTTAGACTGAACAAGAGGGAAATAGCTTCATTTAAAGGAAATTAAGCAAGAAATTTTTCTGGAAAACCCCTTTGGAAAACAAATCTCCTTTAGTTTCATAGAATATTGAAAGTGTCACTGCATCCATGTGTAAATCTTTGATGCAGTCATGTTCTGGAGGCTACCCAGACTAGACCCGTGGTGGGAAGCTGATATTGGTGACTGGCCATCACTGTGGCTGAGAGTGAACCAATAAGCATCACGTGTTTGTACAGGGTCGTCAATCTCAGTTGTCTATCAGCTTGTTTTAAATTGCTAATCATCGCTGACCGCACCCTTCACTCTTCCTAAATTGATAAATCTGCTTTCTATTCCACTTGTTTGCGAGATAAAGGTTTCTGGTGTTGTTGCTTTAAACAATGGATTTCCATCTCCACGGTGCTCTCTGTTTCAGACATAGTTACATTCTGACAGCACGTTAATCACATTGAAACAAACTTTTGGAACAATTGAGAACCTTACAGCAGGTAGAGGCTGGGAAGTTCTGATCAAGGGTTCATTCTTCTTCTGAGCCAATCTCCTTAACAGAAACAAAGGGCCAAAGCTGCTTTCTGACGCAACAAGTAGATTATCCCAGTAAGTATGTCTGCCAGCATTTCTGACCACTTACTTCCCTGTTAGAATAGCATCAATTGGTATGGAGTCTGTGGGTGGTGAGTTACATTGTGTTATAGATGTGCTCAGCCAGGCTTCTCCCAGTCACTGCTGAGGTGGGCTTGTGTTTGAACTGATTGATCATTAACGTAAGTCATAAACTTTGCTTTTGGAAATCTGGGAATATTGATCAGGGCTCACAGTTCCAATTTCTACAGAGCTTGCTATTGTGGTTGTGGTTAGATCTAAATTTAGGATTTCAGAAATGTTTCTGTACTATTATTTTGACTTACACTTTCACTAAACATTGAGTCCAAACGAAGCCAGGGAAAGTAGATTGAATGCATTTGAAAAGTCAGATGACTCAGGAGAACCTGGGTGTGAACGAATATGTTGGAAAAGCTCTGTCTAAACATGTTCATCTCAGCTAAATTTTTCAGCTAAAATCCAACTGTCGATGATATAAATTTGATGCCTTTTCCCACAATGCTGTCTGCAATTTGCTTCATACTGATCTTGGTTTTTAGATGAAAAATAGGTTTTGCGATATTGGTTCTTTGTACGTTAGGGAATGACAACACTGGGTCATTTGGACTGGGTGTGCACTGGGATCTGTTTTCAATCAATGGTGGTTTGGACTGAGAATAAACAAGTTCACCACCACAGATTAACTGTACTTCTAAGGTGATACTGAAAACACCTCTTTATTGCTTGTCGCCTCTGGAGTTTACTTGGCCATGCAGACCTGATCTTTGCAATATCTGCTTATTTCTGAACAGCAGTATTGATCCAGTGTGAGTATGGACCCCACAGCTACCGGCATTGCCTTGAGCTGCTCACTGGACGTTTGTTTGATCCTTTGGTATTGGTGATGTTTGAGAGATGCCAAATCCCACTCACTTGTCCCTGCAACTTCTAAGCCCCATATTCCTATCAACTGTCCCCAGATTTTACCACCTACCTGCACACTATGGGTAACTTACATCGGTCTATTAATTTACCAACCCACATGCCTTCTGGATGTGGGATGTGGGAACTGATTGTAGACGTCAGGAGAGGGAAACCAGGGGTCCATGAGCCAGTCCTCATTGGAGGATCAGAGGTGGAGAGGATCAGTAACTTTAAATTCCTGGATATTACTATTTCATAGAACCTGTCCTGGACGCAGCACGTAAGTGCAATTGAGAAGAAAGCACGGCAGCCCCTCCACTTCCTTAGGAGGCTGTGGAGATTTGGCAGGACAACTGAAGCTTTGACAAACTCCAATAGGTGTGCGGTGGAGAGTGCATTGACTGGCTGCGTCGGAGCCTGGTATGGAAACAGCGATGCCTTTGAGTGGAAAATCCTACAATGGGTGGAGGATTCGGCCCAGTATGTCACAGGTAAAGTCCTCCCAGCCATTGAGCACATCTACAGTGATGCTAGAAAGTTTGTGAGCCCTGTAGAAGTATAATGTCTTTTTTGTATTTTTTATTTAATTGGGTTCCCTTTATCTAGTTTTAGGACTTAAATAAAGATCTGATCACATTTTAGGACATATTTATGCAGAAATAGAGAAAATTGTACAGGGTTCACAAACTTTCAGGCACCACTGTACATGAAATACTGTCATAGGAAAGGAGTATTCCTCTTCGGAGATCCCCGCCACCCAAGTCATGCTCTCTTCTCGCTGCTGCCATCAGGTAGAAGATACAGGAGCCCCAAGACTCGCACCACCAGGTTTAAGAGCAGTTACTACCCCTTAATCCCTGAACAAAAGGGGATAACTACACTCACTTGTCCATCCGTTGAGATGTTCCCAGAAACAATGATCTCACTTTAAGGACTCTTTATCTCGTTATCTCATGTCCTTGTTATTTATTGCTAATTATGTTTATCTGCATTTGCACGGTTTGTTGTCTTCTGCACTCTGGTTGATCTTTTCATTGATCCTATTATAGTTACTATTCTACAGATTTGCTGAGTATGCCCACAGGAAAATGAATCTCAGGGTTGTATATGGTGACATATATGCACTTTGTGTCATGCTCCGGTCCGTGAAGACTGCATTCCAGTTCACGGTCCGGTCCGTGGACTCAGGACTCCGGGTCTTCCAGCTGTCCCTTGTTTGAGTTAATCATAGGCACCTGATTCCCATCTTGGGGCTTGGAATATAAGTAGCCTTGGGGTTGAGTGTAGGCTGCTGGTTTGTCTTGTCAGTCCTCCTTGGAGCAACCTGCTGATGGAAGGCTAGTGTAACCATTTGTGATCTCTAGGCCTGGTTGGAGGACCACTGCTTCATGGAGCCTTGTTGCCACTCGTCGGAGTGGTCATTGTGGTATGGACTTGGCTGTTTCCCGGGCCAGCTGAGTGGCTGCCAGCCACTCCAAGCTAGGTAGGAATCTGGCTTTTTCTGTAGCCAGCTGAGGTTGCTGGCTGAACTGAGACTTGGAGCTTCCCTGGAGCAGAGATGGAACTGTCTGCCGTTCTTTGGTGTTTGTCGCTTCTTGTCCTTGCCTCTGTGGGGTAAGCCAGGCTGTTTTGCCGTTGCCCTGTGGGGGATCTGTCTTGTCTTGCCCTTGCCTCCGTGGGGTATGCCAGGCTGTTCTGCTGTTGCCCTGTGGGGGAATCTGTCTTGTCTTGTCCTTGCCTCTGTTGGGTAAGTCTGGCTGTTCTGCCGTTACCTGATGGAGAGACCTGCCCCACCTTGGTGTGGAGATGAAGTTGAGTCCCGGCTTGTCGTAGGATAAGTCCCAGCTCTATGTCTATATTCTGTCCTGTCTCATGTTTGTGTTGTGTTAAAGATGAGTCCTGGCTTGTCGAAGGGTGAGTCCCGGCTCTATGTTGATGTTCAGTTCCCAGTCTGTCTCTTAGCTCCAGTTTCTGAGTTATCAGCCTCTGCATTTCAAGACGAAGACCTCAAGGATCCCAAGCCAAGCCCAAGCTCCAAGAACCCAAGCCTCGAGGATCCCAAGCCAAGCTCCAAGAACCCAAGCCTCGAGGATCCCAAGCCAAGCTCCAAGAACCCAAGCCTCGAGGATCCCAAGCCAAGCTCCAAGAACCCAAGCCTCGAGGATCCCAAGCCAAGCTCAAGACCCAAGACCCAAGACCCCAGCCTGCAGCCAAGCTCAAGACCCGAGACCCCAAGCCTCGAATTCCAACAGATTTGTCAGGCAAGATTTACTCCTGAGGAAACCATGCTGACAATGATATCATGTGCCTCCAAGTACCCTGAGATCTCATCCTTAGTAATAGACTCCAACATCTTCCCAACCATTGAGGTCAGACTAACTGGCCTATAATTTCCTTTCTTCTGCCTCTCTCCCATCTTGAAGAGTGACATGTCATTTGCAATTTTCCAGTCTTCCAGAACCATTCCAGAACCTAGTGATTATTGAAAGATCATTTCTAATGCCTCCAAGTCTCTTGAACCATTTCTTCCAGAACCCTGTGGTGTGCACCAGCTCGTCCAGGTGACTTGTCTATCTTTAGAGCTTTCAGTTTCTCAAGAACCTTCTCTCCAATGGTAACTTCACACACTTCATGACCCCCAAAACACCAAAAACACCTGAAACTTCTACTATACTATTAGTGACTTCCACAGTGATGACTGATGCAAAATGCTTATTCAGTTCATCTGTCATTTCATTGCCCCCCGTTACTACCTCTCCAGCATCACTTTCTGGCTGACTGATATCCACCGTCTCCTCTCCTTTACACTTTATGTATTTGAAGAAGCTTTTGGTATTCTCTTTAATATTACTGGCTAGCTTACTTTTGTATTCCATCTTTACCTTTTTTATTGACTTTTTTGTCATAAATACTTCTCCAAAATTTGAATTATCAGGATAAAATAAGTTTCTGTGAAATTCACCAATGACAGACCCATCTTATTTGTCTGCTGTTTTAAGTGTTGCTAGTCATGTGATGAGGGGTCTTCACTGTCTGGGGTTGCTGTATTTGTTGAGGTGATGGTTGGCTGGGGGTGTTGGGTCTTTTGAAGCAGGTTCAGCTGTTTCATGAAGAATTTGTTGAGGTGTTGGTTGTCTGGGGGTGTTGGGTCTTTCAAAGCAGGTTCAGCTCTTTAATGAAGAGTTTGTGGATGTGCTGGCTAGCTGAAGGTGTTGGGTCTTTTGAAGTAGATTCACCTCTTTAGTAAAGAGTTTAGATTTCAGGTCAAGTCTAGATGAGCTGTCCTGTGTGAATCTTGGAGGATTGCTTTGGGGTTGTAACTATGACGGTGGAATTGGAATTCAGCCTGAAGTGGAGAGTGAGGGAGGAATTCCGCTGTTGCTCGTGTTTGTTGGCTGGAGGAAGCTTTGATTTAGGAGTTCTTTACAAACAAAACTGTTGTGTGTGTAAATCAAGGAAGATCTGCCAGCTTGCCATTTGGAAACCATCTTCCAAGCATTAAATCTGTCGGTGTAATTTACAGCGGATCTTTGCTGTGTACGGAGATAGTCTGTTTCTTATAGGGGAGGATTGGTTTCTTCAATGTCATCATACCCAAACTCACAGACATTGGGGAACGGCACCTTTAAACATAAAGCATTCACACCTCCACTGGCATTCTTTACCCTGAGATACAGTGCTGACCAGGAACAAGCAGCCATGCCATGGATAAACAGTGTCACCCATGGATTGGGCTTCTTCAACTTTGGACCCACATCCGAGAAGACCTGTTTGATAGGACAGTGGTGAGGAACGTTAGGAAGTGCACTTTGCTGTGGTCTGGGATGCACAATGCTACTAATGTCGGGAGTTTGAACAGCACTTCAACTCTTGGGTTCTGTCATTTGATAGAAGTAATCCCATCTTTCCCACAGCACATGGTACACCAGCCAAAGCTTTCATCACTGAGATGAGTCCTTGTAGACAGCAGCACAGTGATGGCAACTGATGGTAGAATTAACTCTAACTCAGCTGTCCTGGGAAACATCTGTACCTGATTCCGAAGGGGAGGATTAACTCTGATCCAGCTATCCTAGGAAACATCTGTACTTATTCCAATGATACTGTTGTTTATTTAGATATTAGTTCGAGACAGCCTACCACATTGTAGGCTGATGAACCTGACCTACTTGTCTGCTGAAGAGTAAATTTTGTATAAATATTTATTCTATACATGTGGCATATCTTTATAATCCTGTGTTGGGATGTGATGCTGAGCTGTTCTGGCTAGGCCAGGCCAATGCATTTGCTTCTTTGTTAGTGTTTTTCCCTTTTCCCATGATCTGATTGGCTGCTGCTTGAGTGTCACAGGTTAATGGGGTCATAAACAAAGCTTCTGGCACATTAGTCTTCATAAATCAAAGTACTGAGTACAGGAGATGGAATGTTATGTTGAAGTTGTATAAGACAATGGTGAGGCCTAAATTTTGGTCACCTACCTACAGGAAAGTGGTAAATAAGGCTGAAAGAGTACAGAGAAAATTTAGAAGGATGTTGCTGGGTCTGGAGGACCTGAGTTATGAGGAAAGATTAAATAGGTTAGGACTTTATTCCTTGGGACATAGAAGATTGAGAGGAGATTTGGTAGAGGTGTACAAAATTATGAGGGGTGTAGATAGGGTAAATTCAAGTAGGCTTTTCCCACTGAAATTGGATGGGACTACAACTAGGGGTCATGGATTAAGGATGAAAGGTGAAACGTTTAAGAGACACATGAGGGGAATTTCTTCACTCAGGTGGTGGTGAGAGTGTGGAATGAGCTGCCAGCACAAGTTGTACATGCAAGCTTGATTTCAACGTTTTAGAGAAGTTTGGATGGTACATGAGGGCTATGGTCCTTGTGAAGGTCAGTGGCAGTAGACAGTTTAAATGGTTCAGTACAGACTAGATGAGCTGAAAGGCAGGTTTCTGTACTGTACTTTTCTATGAATGTGACTCTAGCTTCCTGCGGGAAGGATCTGAGTCAAAGTTTGGAATATTATTTTAAATATCAAAGTTCAAAGTGAATTTATTAGCCAAGTACATCTATGTCACCATGTGCAACTTGGGTTTCATTTTTTGCAGGCATTCACAGTAGAACAGAGAAATACAATAGACTAAATAAAAAATTACACACAAATCTCACACACACAAATAGTTCAAGTTTAATTGTCATTCAACCATACATGGATACCCATGAGTACAGCCAAACAAAACAGTGTTACTCTGGGGTCAAAGTGCAAAACACAGTAACAACAGTCACAAACTGTTACCTATAGCATTGGGGGCGGGGGAGGCACATTGAAGAATGCAAGCACCTATAAGATATCTGTAAAATATAGTCACAAAAGAACACTCTGTTAGGTATCTAAAATGTTATTCATTCATTGTAAGCTAAACTGTGGCATGAATGAATCAGACTGATGCTGGGCAGATGTGGCCACACTGACGCCCATCCAAGCAGGGGAGAAGGTGATGGCTGAGAACAATTAGGAATTTGCCAGGTTTCTCACTCATTCACTATGTGCCATGTTGTATGATGTGGGCGACTGTCATCTTTCTGTGACCATGATTGTTCTTGGCAAGTTGTTCTACGGAAGTGGTTTGCCATTGCCTTCTTCTGGGCAGTGTCTTTACAAGTCGGCTGACCCCAGCCATTGTCAATACTCTTCAGAGATTGTCTGTAGTCACCTAACCAGGACTTGTGATGTGCATTGGCTGCTCATATGACCATCCACCACCTGCTCCCATGGTTTCATGTGACCCTGATCGGGGGGCGGAGGCAGCTAAGCAGGTGCTACACCTTGCCCAAGGGTGACCTGCAGATTAGCAGAGGGAAGGAACACCTTACACCTCCTTTGGTAGATACGTATCTCCACCCCACCACCCAAGTTCCTTACTATATGTTGAAATATGCAGACATATTGGTTTGCACACGCCTGAGTGCTTGCTGTTAGGTCTGTGGGCAATGTAATGATTTAGTTGGGGTACCTATAGCTTTTGGATTGTTTTGTGAGAGGGTGTAAGGTACAGTTCAGGTGATATTTTATGCTGCCGATTTTCACATTGAACAGAAACTACACGTCCATTCTACATTGCTGTTCTGTGCTTGAACTGAACATGAGCCACCCCCGTCATTCAAGTATTGTTCACCCTCATCATCATAACCACTGAAAAGTGACTTCTTTAGATATGGGCCAGAATACATTGCAGCCTGTCCTTGTTAAACTTGCACTTCACACTGTTTGCTTCCTGCTCACGATGACTCATACCTCCTTGTCATGAGAGTTTAGTCGTGGTGTGATCGAACAATAACTCCATTTCAAACTTGAGCACTTGTCAGTGTGCGGCCTTGTGCAGCAATATTGTTTTCTTAAAGTAACTTTGTCAGCATCAAGAAGATGCTTTAGATGAAACCAGTTCCACTCAGGCTGCCTTCAGCAGCCCAGCTTCATCTCTGTTTCTCAGTGTACACAACTGTTTAAAGTAAATTTGTTATCAAACTACACCTATGTCACCATCCACCACCCTGAGATTCATCTTCTTGTGGGCATTCACAGCAGAATAAAGAAATACAATAGGATTAATGAAAACTACACACAGAGACCGACATACTACCAATGTGCAGAAGACAAAGTGTGCAAATACTAAAAAGCACAAATACTACTACTGATAATAATTATAGGTGTAAATAAATAATACTGAGAACAAGAGATGTAGAGCCCTTGAAAGTGAGCCTGCAGGTTGTGGGATCAGTTCAGAGTTGAGGGGAGTGAAGTTATCCGTGCCGGTTCAGGAGCCCTGATGGTTGAACCTGCTGGTGTGGGACCTGAGGCTCCTGGATCTCCTGCCTGATGGTAGTAGAGAAGAAAGCGTGGCCTGGATGGTGGGGGTCCTTAATGATGGATGCTGATTTCTTGTGGCAGTGCTCCTAGTATGTAGGCTCAGTGGTGTGGAGGGCTTTTACTGCACTGGATAGAGATAATGTCACACCTAGGGGATCTGGTCTCTTCTGTCCCCTGGATTAGCAGAGTTATATCGTCACACGGAGACCCAGCATGGACAGGGGCCCTTAGATCTACCAGGTCTGCACCGAACATCTCTCACCCATTCTGGTGGGAGGTTTGCATGTTGATGTCTTCCTGGGAATCTTTCCATGATTTCCTTGCTCTGTCTGAAACAACCTGGTCATGTAATAAGGAAATATCTGCTGGAAATGCAGCTTGGGTGGACGGGAGATGTCTCGTATCTGGGAGATACTGGATGGATGGGCAGGGGATGCCTGGTTTGGTGGACAGGGGACACAGTGTTGCATAGAGTACCCTACACTACACATTTTTGTGTTATCTCAGTATTCAGTTTGGAGCCCAAATTTGATGATTTATTTAATCAACAATTGTGGCCCCTGTGTTGGTGTCACTGATAATCTGGAGTAAAGCTAGGAATTGCAAGGAACAAACTGAGCGCCCACACAGTGTGAGGAACTTTCCAGAACCTTCTCCTTGAACACTGTAGCAGTGCAGCTGGTCACACGCTGCTTTCATTAAAGGACAACGCCCAAAGTTACACAGTTCTGGTTGTTTGTTTTCCTCAGTGCTGACACCTACTGGCAGCTCCCATAACTGCAGGCACCAGTCTGGCCACGGTTGGACGGTCAGTGAGCGTGTTTGGGAGTCCATCAGTGGAGAACCCACTCCCAGAGAATCTTCAGAGACACAAAATTGGACTCGAGCTGGACCAGGAGGCCAATTCTGGGCTGTGTAATTCTTTGGTCCTATGGCACTTCCTATCTGGAGCCCTCTGATGAGCAATGGATTCAGATTTGGCTTGGTAAAAGAAGACAAAGTAGTTGTGGGGTGTGTAATTCTGACTGGAGGTCCCTGGCCACTGGTGTGGAGCGGGAGGTTATTCTGACTGGAGGCCCCTGGCCACCAGTGGGGAAAGGAGGTTATTCTGACTGGAGGCCCCTGGCCACCAGTAGAGGAGGGAAGTTATTCTGACTTCATTGGCTTTAAGTTTAAAAACCGGCAAGACATGTTACAGTTTAGAGAGTATTAGCTGTAGGGAGAGTTTAGAGAAACTTAGGATGTCAGAGGTTGGGTGGTGGCCTGGTAAACCTGGATAGGGTGGGTAGGCTTTTTCCCAGAGTGGAAGCACAGACTATCAGAGGGTAAACAACAGGAATTCTGCAGATGCTGGAAATTCAAGCAACACACAAAGTTGCTGGTGAACGCAGCAGGCCAGGCAGCATCTGTAGGAAGAGGTACAGTCGACGTTTCAGGCTGAGACCCTTCGTCAGGACTAACTGAAGGAAGAGTGAGTAAGAGATTTGAAAGTTGGAGGGGGAGGGGGGGATCCAAAATGATAGGAGAAGACAGGAGGGGGAGGGATGGAGCCAAGAGCTGGACAGGTGATTGGCAAAAGGGGATATGAGAGGATCATGGGACAGGAGGTCCGGGAAGAAAGACTGGGGGGGGGGGGGACCCAGAGGATGGGCAAGAGGTATATTCAGAGGGACAGAGGGAGAAACAGGAGAGTGAGAGAAAGAATGTGTGTATAAAAATAAGTAACAGATGGGGTACGAGGGGGAGGTGGGGCCTAGCGGAAGTTAGAGAAGTTGATGTTCATGCCATCAGGTTGGAGGCTACCCAGACGGAATATAAGGTGTTGTTCCTCCAACCTGAGTGTGGCTTCATCTTTACAGTAGAGGAGGCCGTGGATAGACATGTCAGAATGGGAATGGGATGTGGAATTAAAATGTGTGGCCACTGGGAGATCCTGCTTTCTCTGGCGGACAGAGCGTAGATGTTCAGCAAAGCGGTCTCCCAGTCTGCGTCGGGTCTTGCCAATATATAAAAGGCCACATCGGGAGCACCGGACGCAGTATATCACCCCAGTCTATCAGAGGGTACTGGTTTAAGATGAGTGAGGAACAGTGGAATGAGATATACGAAGAAAGGTTTTTACACAGAGGGGGCTAGGTGCCTGGAATGCACAGCATGGGGAGGGGTGGAAACTGATACAACAGCAATACATGAGTAGGCAGGGAAACGGTGACAGACAGACAATGTCCAGGAAAATGCACCGACTGTGTGCAGGAAAATGGACAAAGGAGTGGCTGATGGAATTTAACTCAGACCAGTGTGAACTGCTGCAGCTTGGGACGTAAGACACAGCAGGGCTTGAACAATAAGGGACAGGGCGCTAGACTGTTGTAGAACAGAGAGACCCAGGGGTACAGGTACATTGTGGCCCAGGGTGTGTTGTAGAACAGGGATACCCAGGGGTACAGGTACATTGTGGCCCAGGGTGTGTTGTAGAACAGAGAGACCCAGGGGTACAGGTACATTGTGGCCCAGGGTGTGTTGTAGAACAGGGATACCCAGGAGTACAGGTACAGAGTGGCCCAGAGTATTGTGGAATAGAGAGACCCAGGGGTATAGATACATTGTGACCCATACAGTGAAAAGCTTGCCTAGCATATTGCTTCCCTTTATATCCAGACATTTATTGATTTGTTTTTGAGTGAACTGTGCAGTGAAATTGCAGCGTCTCTTGGGATAACGAACTTCAAAGACCCCCCACTTGTGTGAGGAAGCTTTCTCTTCATCCCCGTCCTGACTGGCCAAGACTAAGTCCTGGTCTGACACTCTGCAGTCGGGGAAGCATCCACCCTGTTAAACTCCGTCAATGGTTTAAAATTTCAGCGAAGGATATCCGTTTCTTTAAACTGCAGTGTGCACAGCCCACTCCACCTAGTCTGCCCTCCGTCCCTGAACCTGGTCTGGTGAATCTTTGCTTCATTTCCTCTGTGGCAGCTGCATTCTGTTGTCGGTAAGGAGACGGTCCACAGGGGCCAGACCAGTGCTCTCCAGGACATCAAAGGTACTCTGGGACGTTAAGGGAAGACACTGATGGAGTCTAGTAGAGACACTTGTATCACTTTTAGCCATGGGTGAGATTCAGGGAGACTGGGAAAAGTGGGTGATGTTGTGCCTTGATTTAGGAATGGCGTAACAGGCTGGTGAGCTGGACATGGGAACGTTCGTGGGGTATTATGAGAGACAGACTAAATGTGCACAACATGTGAGCTAATGGAACTGCTGTTCCTGACCTTCCTTGCTCCTTGAACTTTGCACATTGGTATGTATGGAACGTTCTGAGGAATGATTTGAGGGAGGCAACATGTAGAGGGAATGAGTTATTGGAAAAAAACTTCAATTTATGGTCTGTTTAAAATTTTTAAACATTAACCAGGTTAATGTGGCTAGCTCCAGGCGCTGGGCATTTTTGTGTCCTCTCCGTCAACTGATTTTGCACACTAAAAATAAATGGATAGAGATCTGAAACAGAAATAAAATCCACCAGAGACACCAAGGAAGGGTCTTCAACCTGCAACATTATTTCTGCTTGGGACAATGGCTCAACGAAGGACATACTATGAATGGTAGGTATGAATGGTATACCACATAGGAAAGGTTAGGCACCAGTGAGTACAAGGGCATAATTAATTAAAAGTGGTGTCATAGTTAGACAGGGTGATGCAGAAGGCATTTTTAAAGATTAGATTAGATTAATTATGAGGACACTCAGTCCTTGTTTATTGACATTTAGAAATGCATGCATTAAAAAATGATACAATGTTCCTCCAGAGTGATATCACAGAAACACAGGACAAGCCAAGACTAACTGACAAAACCACATAATTATAACGTATAGTTACAACAGCGCAAAGCAATACTGTAATTTGATAAAGAGCAGACCGTGGGCATGGTTAAAAAAAAGTCTTAAGTCCCGATAGCCCCATCATCTCATGCAAATGGAAGCGCTGCAAACTTGCCGATGCATTGGAAGCACCCGACCACAGCCGACTCTGAGTCCGTCCGAAAACTTCGAGCCTCCGACATCGAGCACCGAGCACCATCTCTGCCGAGTGCTTTGACCCCGCTCCGGCCGCCAAGCAACAAGCAAAGCCGAGGACTTAGGGCCTTCCCCTCCGGAGATTCTGGATCACACAGTAGCACCCAGGCCTTCATTACTCGGCATTTTGTACAGGATCTAGGACAATATGTTGCAGGTGTACAGGTTATTGGTGAGACTGCACTTGGAATACTGAGTACAGTCTTGGTCACCCTGTTATAGGGAAGATGCAGTTAAATTGGAAAGAGCGCTGAAAAGATTTTCAAGGATGTCGCCAGGACTAGAGGGCCTGAGTTCTAACGAGAGAGTGGCCAGACTAGGTCTTGAGTCTTTGGAACATTGGAGAATGAGGTCAACCTTATAGAAGTGTTTATAATTATTATCAGAGGTGCCGGATGGTCGATATAGACACGATGAGGTGAAGTGCCTGTCACTGTGCTCGGTGGTTCTGTGATCTAAATCCCAGCAGGTCCCTTTCTTCAGGCTCTTGAATAAATTACCAGGTGTGGCAGGTGGATGCCGAAGATGCACGCCTGTGATGGACACTTGTGGAAACATGATGGCACACTGCGGCAGAATCCAGAGCTCTAATTAATTGTTCTTTTTGGACGATTTGCATTAAATCCCTTGAGTTCACTTTGATTCTCAATGTTCAGAGAATGAGTCCTTCATTCTCCTTTTTAAAAATAATGTAATGATGTCTAAACATTAACTTGTTCTCCACATAAACATAAAGACATGCAGTTTACTTGGATGGGATTTGGTTTTGAGAAATGTTTTCTGGGAATGTACACAGGTGGGGTTCTTCGCTCTTGGCAAATGGTTGCGACCACTTAAATATTCCAACTTACGTCTTGAGTTCCTGTTCAGTGCACAGGGAACTCACCAGTATTAGTCAGTGAGTCGGGTTGTACTGGAGAAGTGATATGATCTGTCGACACTGAAAATGCCTGTCGAATGGTGACGGATGATGGCTTCGGTTTCCATGAGACTCCTGTGGAAATACTGAATGGAAGAGTGTACACGTTGACAAGGAATTACGGAAGCTAATAGAACGTCAAAATATTTAGCTTTCCTTTATATTTTGGGTTTTTTAGTGGAAGATATCTTCTTAAAACTTTGAACTTGTTTATCCTTCCCACTATTCAATTAGTATAGGAGAGGTCCCTTGAAATAACAGAGAGCTCTGCCATTTCGACAAAGGAGCTGCCGCATCCTCTGGCAGTTCATTCCACGTGGCCGTCACCTTCTTATCTACAGACTTGTTGATTTTATTAAACTCTCTGCTGTACTTCTCTATGACTCTGTAATGTCATCACTCAGCTCCGACGCTCCTGGGAAAAATGCCCCAGCCTATCAAGTCGCTCCTTGTATCTCAAGCCCCCTGGTCTTGGTAACATCCTCGGCAATCTTTCAGCATTATTTCCACTTTAATGACATCCTTCCGACAGATAAAATTCAGCACACTTCTCCAGTGTTGGTCTCACGAAGCTTTACAGCAGTAACAGAATATTCCAGCTCCTGTACTTAGTGCCTTGACTGATGGGCCCAACGCCACCTTCTCCATGTGTGCCAATTAATCGTATTTCAGGCTGGCCCTAGGGTTGTGTATGTTCACAGGTAGGAGAGTGGAGCGAAGGTCAAAATCAGGTTGAACATGATCTCAGTGAACAGACTTGAGAGGCCGATTGGCTTTCTGCTCTTGTTTCTTGTGAAGGAGAGATCAGCATTTCTAAATCCCACTGACCCCTGAGGTGGTAAGAAGTCCAGTACCTGTTGTCCACTGACTTCTGAGGTGGTGAGATGTCCAGTCTCTATTGCCCACTGACCCTGAAAGTCAGTGGGCAATAGGGACATTTCCCCACCTCAGGGGTCAGTGGACAACAGGTACTGGAGATCTCACCACATCAGGGGTCAGTGGGCAATAGGAACTGGCCATTTCCCCACCTCAGGGGTCAGTGGGCAATAGAAACTAGACCTCACCACCTCAGGGGTCAGTGGACGATAGAACATAGAACGTAGAATAGTACAGCACAGTACAGACCCTTCAGCCCACAATGTTGTGCCGACCCTTAAACCATGCCTCCCATATAACCCCCACCTTAAATTCCTCCATATACCTGTCTAGTAGTCTCTCAAATTTCACTAATGTATCTGCCTCCACCACTGACTCAGGCAGTGCATTCCACGTACCAACCACTCTGAGTAAAAAAACCTTCCTCTAATATCCCCCTTGAACTTCCCACCCCTTACCTTAAAGCTATGCCCTCTTGTATTGAGCAGTGATGCCCTGGGGAAGAGGCGCTAGCTGTCCACTCTATCTATTCCTCTTAATATCTTGTACACCTGTATCATGTCTCCTCTCATCCTCCTTCTCTCCAAAGAGTAAAGCCCTAGCTCCCTTAATCTCTGCTCATAATGCATACTCTCTAAACCAGGCAGCATCCTGGTAAATCTCCTCTGTACCCTTTCCAATGCTTTCACATCCTTCCTATAGTGAGGCGACTAGAACTGGACACAGTACTCCAAGTGTGGCCTAACCAGAGTTTTATAGAGCTGCATCATTACATCGCGACTCTTAAACGCTATCCCTCGACTTATGAAAGCTAACACTCCATAAGCTTTCTTAACTATCTTAACTACCCTATCCACCTGTGAGGCAACTTTCAGGGATCTGTGGACATATACCCCCAGATCCCTCTGCTCCTCCGCACTACCAAGCAACCTAACATTTACTTTGTACTCTGCCTTGGAGTTTGTCCTTCCAAAGTGTACCACCTTACACTTCTCTGGGTTGAACTCCATCTGCCACTTCTCAGCCCACTTCTGCATCCTATCAATGTCTCTCTGCAATCTTCGACAATCCTCTACACTATCTACAACACCACCAACCTTTGTGTTGTCTGCAAACTTGCCAACCCACCCTCTACCCCCACATCCAGGTCGTTAATAAAAATCACGAAAAGTAGAGGTCCCAGAACAGATCCTTGTAGGACACCACTAGTCACAATCCTCCAATCTGAATGTACTCCCTCCACCACGACCCTCTGCTTTCTGCAGGCAAGCCAATTCTGAATCCACCTGGCCAAACTTCCCTGGATCCCATGCCTTCTGACTTTCTGAATAAGCCTACTGTGTGGTAAGTCCTTCTTGTCCACTGACTCCTGAGGGTGGGGAAATGTCCAGTCCCTATTGTCCACTGACCCCTGAGGTGGGGAAATGTCCAGTCCCTATTGTCCACTGACCCCTGAGGTGTTGAGACAAGTTCACCTGCACCACCTGCTGCCCTACTTTAAATTAATTGAGAGATAAACTCTCCCAATGTTACCTGAATGTTCCAGCTTTGGTAATTAAGGCCATCTTGATCTTTTTGCTCTTAACACAATGTTCTGCTTAGGTCAACATGGAGTTGCATGGAAACGATTTGTTATGTTTCCGAGTCCCCGTCATGGTCTGAAGAGGGTCAGATGGGGCCACAGGACTGGGAGTGGAGGGGTGGAGTGAGAGCATGAGACCAGCACCAGGGGTGGCTAGAATGGGACTGAAATGGAGCCACAGCAAGAGGGTGGTACAATCAGGAGTGAGGGTGGGGGATGGTTGGCTGGAAATATGGAGCTTCATCAAATGCAAGGGTCTTCCACAGCGGGGGAGCTGTAAGAGAGGGTCTCACTGAGGTCAAAGAGTCAGAGGGCAGCAGAGATCACAGAGGGTCTCACTGAGGTTAGAGGGCAGCAGAGATCACAGAGGGGAGGCAGTGAGAGAGTCTCACTGAGGTTGAAGAGGCAGAGAGCAGCAGAAACCACAGAGGGTCTCACGGAGGTCGAAGGTCAGAGGGCAGCAGAGATCACAGAGGGGGAGCAGTGAAGGAGGGTGTCACTGAGGTCGAGGAGAGGGGAGTAGTGAGGAAGGGTCTCACTGGATACATTTCCAGACACAGATTTTAACTGGCAACTCACATCTCATCTTGCCTTTTCTATTTCAACCCAGCAAAGAGGTTCTGGCAGATCACTGTATTCAAAGTGTCTTGACCAAGGTCATTGAATTGAGGCGTTGTCTCTATTTCTCTCGGCACTTCTCCAGTGCTGTGACAGCCAACCACAGTGTGGTGACCAGAACTGAAATGCACGCAGTACTCTAGCAGTGCCATTACAGATTACAAACAATTCTCTCATAATGCTGAAGATGTGATGTTTAGTTACACGAGGAATGTAAGCTTTTAGACATGAAGTGCTGGGCACATTTTTCTGTTTATCATATATATTAACAATCTGGATGACAATATGGTTAACTGGATCAGCAAATTTGTGGGTGACACCAAAGTTGGGGGTGTAGTGGACAGCAAAGAGGGCTGTCATGGCTTGCAGAGGGATCTGGGCCAGCTGGAAAATTGGGCTGAAAAATGACAGATGGAATGTAATGCAGATGAGTGTGAGGTGTTGCACTTTGGTACGACCAACCAGGGTAGGTCTTACACAGCGAACGGTGGGGCACTGAAGCGTGTGGTAGATCAAAGGGATCGGAATACAGGTCCATAATTCATTTAAAGTAGTATCACAGGTAGATAGAGCTGTAAAGAAAACTTCTGGCACATTGGCTTGCATTACTCAAAGTATTGAGTAAAGCAGATGGGATGTTGAAGTTGTATAAGATGTTGGTGAGGCCTAATTTGGAATACTGTGTGCAGTTTTGGTCATCTACCTACAGGAAAAATGTAAACAATATTGAAGGAGTACAAATTTTACAAGGGTGTTGCCTGGACTGGAGGACCTGAGTTATAAGGAAAGATTGAATAGGTTAGGACTTTATTCCTTGGAATGTAGAAGATTGAGGGGAGATTTGATAGAGGTATGCAAAATTATGAGGGGTATAGATAGGGTAAATGCAAGCAAGTTTCTTCCACTGAGGTTGGGTGGGACTACAACTGGGGGTCATGGGTTAAGTGTGAAAATTTTAAGGGGGACGTGAAGGGGAACTTCACTCAGAGGGTGGTGAGAATGTGGAACGAGCTGCCAGCGCAAGTGGTGCATGGGAGCTTAATTTCAACATTTAAGAGAAGTTTGGATACATATAAAGATGGCAGGGGTATGGAGGGCTATGGTCCCGGTGCAGGTCGTGCAGGTCGATGGGAGTAGGCAGTTTAAATGGTTCAGCATGGACTAGATGGACCAAAGGGCCTATTTCTAGCTGTACTTTTTTTTGTAATTTATTTTTTTATTGAAGTTCATCATCAAACAAACATTTCCATAAGATGTATTTCAGATACTGTACATATATATCATATAATCATATTTGTCACAAATCTCCACATAATATTTATCTGAGGTATACATTTATAGAAAGGAGAGGAAAGAAAGAACAATCGAAAGAAGAAAACTATGTGCAGAGTAGGGAGTGATTTTTTTTTACAACATATTCATTGACTTGTGACAATAAAATCAGGCCTGTGAGGTGTTATGTAGTTAAACCATTTTTCCCAGTATGAATCAAATTGTTCCAACTTGTTCCAACTTATGATTAACAGATGCTGTTATTTTCTCCATTTTGTAAATATCCATTGTAATTTCCATCCATACATTTAAAGTTGGGCTCTCCTGTGATAACCATTTCCTGGTAAGGGTCTTTTTACCAGCCAGCAGCAGTACATTCATTAAATATTTATCTCTTTTCAACCATTCTTAAGATATATACCCAAAATATATGGTCTTGCTCTCTAAGGGTATTTCACATTTAAAGATGTCTTGTAGGACATTATGTATCCCACTCCAACAGTCTTTGAGAACGGAGCATTCCCAGAAAATATGATAATGGTTTGCATTTTGATTTCCACAATTTCTCCAGCAAACAGTGGAGTTACTATCATAATGGGATTTCTGAGAGGGTGTAATAAAATATCTTATCAAGTTTTTCCACCCGAACTCCCTCCATTTCTGTGAACTGGTACACTTCCATTGATACCTCCATATTATTGTCCAGTCTTCCTCAGATATTATTATCCCTCCTTCCTTCTCCCATTTTGTTTTAATGTATGAAGTCAAATGTGTTTTAAGATTTGACAAACCCTTATACACGCTTGAAATTATTCTACTACCATTGTCTGAATTATATGCTTTTCTAAATAGCTCTATCAGGCATGTACTTGCCTTGGTTACATTTTTAACTGTCCTATTAACATACTGTCGCATCTGTAAGTACCGGTAAAAGTCTTGTTTTTCTAACAAGTGTTTCTCTTTGAGCGTTTCAAAGCTGAACAGTGTTCCTTCTTTCAGTATATTGCAAATAGCTGTTATTCCTTTAGCTGTCCAGACCTTAAATCTAGCATCCAGTTTATTCAGCGTAAAATCCAAGTCATATGCACACTATTTAAGAATTGCAATGTGTCTCTCTAGTTTGTATTCTTTTATAATAGTTTTCCATATTTTAAGAGTCCATTTCACTCATGGGTTATCAGTAGTATTTATGTAACTTTGTCGATTGTTATCAGCCAAAATTTCCTGTATGGGGATGGAAAGTATCCTCTCCTCAATGTTTTTCCATTGAGCGTCATATGATGGGTTGCACCAGCATATCACAGCTCTCAACTGTGCTGCAAAATAATAATCTCTAAGAGAAGGTAGGCCCCATCCCCCCTTTTCCTTGGCTAATTGCAAAGTTTTGAGACAAACCCTGGGCCTTTTACCTTGCCATATATATCTTGATATCATCTTGTTCCATTCATTGAATTGATTTTGGTTAATCTCTATTGGTAGGGTCTGAAAGAGATATAGTAGTCTGGGCAGTATATTCATTTTAATAGATTCAATCCTTGAACTAAGACCAAGAAAAGGAATTAGGTTCCACCTTGTTATATCTTCCTTAATTTTTTTATATATAGGCTGATAATTGCATTCTGATAATTTTGCCAAACCTTTTGGCATAATGATGCCCAAATATTTGACGGACTCTGTTTGCCGTGCCCAAGGATATCTACTTTCAATTTCTCTTGGTGGGCTATAGTTATATGAAAGTTGTTGGGTTTTATCTGTGTTGATCTTGTATCCTGATAATTGGCCATATTGTTCAAAAGATTGCATCAATTTAGGTAAAGAGTATGTTGGTTGTCCTAGATAGATCAAAATGTCATCCGCATAACAGGCCAATTTATGCTCTATCCCTTTAATAGTAAATCCTCTGATATCTTCACTTTGTCTGATGTATTGAGCTAATGGTTCCAGATATAATGCGAAGAGTAGCGGTGACCATGCACAACCCTGTCTCGTGCAATGCTGTACTTTTCTATGACTCCATAACTCTAATTATTGCTTAACAAACACTTCCCTAAGCCCGTGAATTAAGTTATGATGGGTGTTGTGTGGTTTGTAAATCTTAGATTATTTCAACATGCAATACATTTCAAAAGTGTTCTAAAGATGTGATCTACTAAAATGTATTTATGTGCGTACATAACAATATATATTTTATAAAATATTTTGAAAGGTTAGCTATAAAGTTGCATTATTTCCTCACTGTGAAGTTTGTGACTGGGATTGACCACTCTGTAGTTGGGTACTGGGTGCCAGGGATCTTCTGGAACTGCTGCCTGAGAGCAGCCAGTGTCTGAACGTGGAAAGATGTGCCTCACAGCTTGCTGTATCATTGTGGACTGCCTGCAGTAATGTCTGGGATGTCACTAATGACCATCTCCTGGCCGTTCCTTAGAACTGTGGAGTGTAGCGGTCTGCACTGAGCCCAAAACCTCGTTGGCACGGCTGACATTTATATTTTTGGTTAGGCTCGGTAAGCAGCAGGCAGGAGAGTTGTGTGTGGGTGGGTGAGTGGGTGTGTGTCTATGCGTGTATAAGTGAGTGGGTGTGTGTGTGTATGTGTTTCAGACACTGTAGTGTGATCTTTGTGGGGAGGTTCAGCTCTGGTATTAAGGTTATGTCTGTAATCAATACAGGGCACCAGTTTTCCAGTTAATCAGTGTGATCATTTTCTTTCCTATTTCTTGGTAAACATTTCAATGCTAAAATTATTTCTTGCTTCTCCAGATTTAACCATATAACAATTACAGCACAGAAACAGGCCATCTCGGCCCTTCTGTTCCGTGCCGAACTCTTACTCTCACCTAGTCCCACCAACCTGCACTCAGCCCATAACCCTCCATTCCTCTCCTGTCCATATACCTATCCAATTTTTCCTTAAATGACGATATCGAACCTGCCTCCACCACTTCTACCGGAAGTTCGTTCCACACAGCCACCACTCTCTGAGTAAAGAAGTTCCCCCTCGTGTTACCCCTAAACATTTGCCCCCTAACTGTCAACTCATGTCCTCCAGATTTATAAAGGAGGTTTCAAAAATCAAACCTTGGTGTGGAGGATGGCAGATTTTATCTTACACTAACACTTCTCCTGAACTTGGGCAGTGTTCAGGAACCATGGCTGCATGTCATTCCAGAAATGATCCCATTGGGTTTGATAGTTGGCTACAGTTTCTTCCATGAATGCCCTGGCAGATGATTGCCGAGATTTTTGATTGAAATATGGTGAATGGGCAAACTTACTGTAGGAATGGGCGAGGCTCCGCTTACAGCTATACAGCAGGAAACAGCCCACTCAGCCCAACCAATCCATGCTAACTACAATTCCCATGTAAGGGTCCCATTTGCCAGTATTTGTCCCATACCCATCTAAACCTTTCCTGTCCAAGTATATTTTAAATGTTGTCACTGTACCTGCCTCAGCCACTTCCTCTGGTAGCTTACCCTGTATACTGGCTGCCTTTTGGGTGAAAATTTTGCCCGGTAGGCTCTTAGCAAATCTCCCCCTCATCTTAGACTTATATCCTGAAGTTCTTGATTTCCTTTCCCTGGAAAAGAACTGTATGAGTTCACCTTATCTATTGTTTGTTGTTCCTCTCTGTGCTTTGTGGCGCGTTGGGTGGCAATCTTGCCGTTTCTTTAGGGTTTGTCTGTTTTTTACGAGGCCAAGTTGTTAGCTCGATGCTCAGCCCAGCACGGGTGGAAAGCGTGCAAGGAGCCGGCTGGATTTGAACCCGGGACCAGCTCCCTGCAGATGCCCCGACACCACTGGCAGGCACACCCTATCTACACCTCTGATGATTTTACATACGTCTAGAACATCAACCTCAATAAAGTACAAACCTCTCTCGACAACTCATTCAAATCATATAGTCACAGAAAAGTGCAGCACAGAAACAGGCCTCCTGGTCTATCTTATCCATGCTGAGCTATTTAAGCTGCCTACTCCCATTGATTTGCACTGGAACCATAGCACTTCAAACCCCTACCATCCATGTAGCAATCCAAACTTCTCTTAAATGTTGAAATCGAGCTCTCATGCACCACTTGTGCTGGCAGCTCGTCCCACAACCTCTTCACAACTTCTTTGTAAATCTTTTCTGCACTCTTTCCATCTCAATCACATCTTTCCTATAGCAAGGTAACCTCAACTGAACACCACATTTCAAGTGTGGCCTCATCAAAGTGTTGTACAACATCCAAACTTCTATATTCAATGCCCTGCATGATGAAGGCAAGTGTTGCATAACCCTCCTTCACCACTATCTGTGATTGTACTTGAACTCCTTAACCTCTCTGTTGAACAACATTTCCCAGAGCCTTACCATTCACCTCGTACCTGTCTGAATTAAACTGCACTTGCCATTCCTTGGTTCACTTCCCCAGTTGATCTAATCCCTCTGGAAGTCTTGATAGCTAACTTTGCTGTCTGTGACTCCACCTACTTTGGTAACGTCTGCAAACTTAGTAACCATGCCTTGTGCATTCTCACCCAAGCCATTGATGTAGTTGACAAACAGCAATGTGCCCACCATTTGACTTGGCTGGAAACTCCGTGCTTTGCAGAAACTGAACCCATACTTCATCTGATCTCACCAATGATGGCAGTGTTAAAAGTAGATTAGAAAAGAAACTGTTGGAATTTAACAGAATTGGGATGTGACGTTACAACTTGATAACACACTGGTTAGACCACTCGAGTGTGTGGTTGTGCTGGAGAGGATGTTACCTGGATTGGAGCGTTTCAGGTATTAGGAGAGATGGGATAGGCTGGGTTAAGTTATCTTGGAGTGAAAGAAGCTTAGCGCCAACCAGTTGAAGAATAGAAATTGTTGAGGAAGATCGTAATTGTGAATGAGGTCGACAGAGACTGAAGCTCTGGATGTAAGAGGTCTTTGTTCAACATAACAAGCAGCCGTTCTTGAAGAATTCCTTTGAACTCGAACACTGAAGTTATGTATTCTTTAAGCGCAGTGATTACAGTAAGTTATTAAATATAGGTTCAATAATTACAGTCTATTTCCACATGGTGTAGACAGATAGTTATGTGGAATTATATATTTCTATTGGGAACACCTGACAATTGGCGGGAACACCTGCGTGGGGAACCACCTTTTGTGGTTGCACCGGTGATGGCTCTGTCTACAGGTTTTGGTGTGTTCTGACACATCTCCTGCTCCTGGACAGAAGTCTGGTTCTCCTTAATGACTGCTGTCTGCACAGCTTTCTGTGGAGGTCCCATGTGTAACAAGCCCTAACAACTGTAAAGATTGGGTAGATAGTAAGAATCTGTTTTCCATGCTGATGGTGTCTCAGATAAGAGTTTCAGATGTTATTTACAGAGGGGATCTGAAGGGGGACTGTTTCTAACAAGAATCTGGAGCACGGTGCCTGAGGGGGCTCAGTAACGTAACAAATTGTTTCCATGCACCATCACGTTGACCTATGCAAAACATTGTGTGATGGGGATCTGGAGTGGATGGGAATGTAGTGGCAGGGTGTGGAACTGGGACATGACAACTTATCCGTAGGGAGAGGACAGTCAAGAAACATTGTTATTCACCCCAGGTAATCACTGGTCTGTAGAGGTTCTTATTTGCAAAATCTGTATTTCAAAACGTAAATTTCACCATGTGTTAAAACTGGATATATGTGGTGAAATCTCCTCCACAAGTCGCAGAATAGAAATGTGGCCCACAGTTCCCATCCAGTCGCAGCTTGTTTGAGCAAACATGCAAAGCTTTGAACGGGAAAGCAGCCAGAGTTCAGGGAGAGGCCCGGTCCATGTGCAGCCTGTAAAATCCACCTGATCTGCATGGGTTGGGCTGGTCGAGTATCGCAGAGGAGCCTGGACAGAGGCCAGGGCTGGAGGGATTATCTCACACAGTACTATGGTTACTGTTGCTGTGACTCTCCGTTTTTTCAGCGTCAATTCTGTCTGTTTTTTGTGTTGTGTTGGAAAAGATGATTTTGCTCATTGTACCCTGATCCTGCATCTCCTGAAATTCCTTGGCTTTGTGCGGACATTGATAGGGAAGGTGAAGTGGATGACTTAATTAAAGAACACATATTGTGAAATCATCAGTTGCCAATTGTTGTGTTGAGATCTTACTCTCTAATGTTAGCAAGGATGGTTCAGCTGTCACTGACAAAGTCTAGAGCTGTAGTAGAACTCTAGCTGTCTGACTGTAGCTGTCTTTCTGATGGACTGATAGACTGACTGTCACTGTCCGACTGACTGTAACTGTCTGTAGCTGCCTGATTGACAGACTGTAGCGGTTTGACTGTAACTGACTGTTGAATGACTGACTGTAGCTGTCTGACTGACAGCTGCTGTCTTTAAGGATTGTATGTTCTCCCCATGAACGTGCTGGTTCCCTCCCTGTGCTCTGGTTTCCTCCCACATTCCAGGGTATACAGGTTAGTAGGTTAATTGGTCACATGGGTGTAATTGGGTGGTGCAGGCTGGTTGTCCTGGTAGGGCCTGATACTGTACTGTTGCTCTCAATAAATCAAAAACACAGGAGTTAACAGGAGCAACGGGCCCAGTCACCACTGAGGCCAGGTGAGTGAGTTGGCATTCCCCTCTGGCTGTACTCGAAGGGCCTGTTACCTGTGCTGCCCGTTACCTATGCAACCTGTTACATGTGCTTGCCAGCTCGTTACCGGTTTGCCAGCTTGTTAATCGTGCTTGCCGGCCGGTTGCCTGGGTTTGCCGGCCGGTTGCCTGGGTTTGCCGGCCGGTTGCCTGGGTTTGCCGGCTCGTTACCCGGGTTTGCCGGTCCATTCCCTGGGTTTGCTGGCTCTTGTGTTTCCTGGCCCGTTATCTGTGTTTGCCGGCTTGTTACCTTTGCAGCCCTTTACCTGTGTTCGCATCCTCCCTGGCAGCCCTGGAAGTATCTGCAACTGCACAGTGTTCCTCCAAGCTCTTCAAAGTAAATTCTTGGCAAATTCAAGGCAGTTCATGATACTTTCTGCTCTCTCTCCCAACCTCAATCCCCGTGGAGTTGTACAGCATGCAAATGGCCCAGTTTACTCATGCTGAGCAAAATGCCTCCCTAAGCCAGTCCCTTTTGTCTTCATTTGGCCTATATCCCTCTAAAGCTTTCCTATCATTGTACCTGTCCAAATGTAGTTTAAATGGGAATACCTGTGCCCTTGAACTGAAAAGCAGGCCCAGTCTATCACAGGCAAACCACTCCCCACTCCAAGTGCTATCGGAGAAAAGCGGCATCCATCATTACAGACCTCCACCACACAGGACATGCTCTCTTCCCGCTGCTGCCATCAGGAAGGAGGTACGGGAGCCTCAGGACCTACACCAGCTTCAGGAGCAGTTATTACCCCTCAACCATCAGGCTCATAAACCAAAGTGGTTAACACTGAACTGGTTCCACAACCTATCTGCTCACTTTTAAGAAATTTACAACTCATGTTCTCGATATTTATTTTTTATTAATTATTATTATTATTATTATTGCTTTTTTTGTATGTGCACAGTTTGTTATCTTTTGCACATTGGTTGTTGGGTGCGGTCTTTCATTGATTCTGTTGTGTTTCTCTGTATTTACTGAGAATGTCCGTAAGAAAATGTATCTCAGAGTTGTAGATGGTGACATCTACTTTGATAATAAATTTACTTTGAACCTTGAACTTTAATTGGACAAGCCTCCACCGCTTCTCATTTGTAAATTTAATCCATTAACTTGACACATGACACAGGTGTTACAGGTTAAGCGTTCTGCTGAGGTGGTTAGAGATAAATTAAGTGACATCAGCTTTGGAACTTAATCAGCTCAGTCACCTTTGATCAACCATTCCTGAGAAAAATCCTTCAGTGCAGTCAAGTTGCAAAGTTGACAGAGCTGGAGAATTCTATATTTCATGATTACATGCTTGTATTCAGAGTGGGAGTGATTGTCACCGAGGGCAGTTATTGTTTGTGCTTTTCGGTGTCGTGGCAGGGTATAGAACCTGGGATTGGAATCTGGCGGACCCAAATCTGCTGTTGGATAAGAAATTATTTTGACGCACTTTGCTAAACTTCAGTATTTAGCTTGACATGTTTACGTAATGAGTTCAGTGGGACACTTCTATTCAAATAAAAGCTGTTTTAAAACCTGCGGATTTATAGCCAGATTTAAACTCGGGCCAGAGAGGTGTGTGGAGTCTGGACTTATCCCAGAGGTGGGAGGTAGACCATCACTTGTCCTGGACTTCAGCAAACCAGACTGCCTTCTGCCACTTGATCTGTACAGACTCGATGGGCCAAAGGACCTGTTTCCCTGCTGTAAATCTCCATGACTTCATGATCTAGGCATTTGAAAAGTACAAGAAGATTTGCCAGACTTGGAGTCATGGGGTGATACTGCACAGAAACTGGCCCTTTAGCCCTTCAGCTCAACTGGTCCATGCTGTTCACTGCCACCTCCCTGCTAGTCTCAGCTGGCCACATTCAGCCCGTAACCTCTGAGCCTCTCCCCCCATGTAACTATCCAAATACCTCTTAAATGTTGCAATTATATTCACTTCGGCCACTTCTGCTGGCAGTTATTTTCAGGTACTCACTACTGTCTGTCTGACGAAGTTATCTCTCAGGTCTCTTTTAAATCTCCCCTTCATGAGGTCCACACCCCCCATGATTTTATGAACTTCCATAAGGTCTCCTCTCATTCTCCTGCACTCCAGGGAATACAGATTGAGGATGGCCAACCTCTCCCTACTTGAGACTAGACAAAGATCCAGTGTGGGCAACCAAACCCTACCTGATCGTGGACAATAATCAGCGTGGCCAAATAAATCCTATGATACTGGACAGAGATCCAGTGTGGACAACCAGACTCTATGTTATTGGACAGAGGTCCAGTGTGGCCAAACAAACCCTGGAATACTGGACAAAGGTCCAGTTTGGACAACTAGACCCTGCAATATTGGAGAGAGGTTCAGTGTGGACAACCGAACCCTACGATTTGGGCAGAGGTTCAGTGTGGCTAAATGAACCCTACTTGATAATGGGTTTTATCAAAGTTGCTGGTGAACGCAGCAGGCCAGGCGGCATCTCTAGGAAGAGGTACAGTCGACGTTTCAGGCCGAGACCCTTTGTCAGGACCAAGGTTCTCGGCTTGAAACATCGACTGTACCTCTTCCTAGAGATGCTGCCTGGCCTGCTGCGTTCACCAGCAACTTCGATGTGTGTTGCTTGAATTTCCAGCATCTGCAGAATTCCTGTTTATCAAAGGAAAATTGCATTTTGAAAATTGATAGAATTTGAGTATGCGACCAGCAAGAGATGGTGATTGGACATAACATGCAGAGATTTCCAAAAGGCATTTGATCAGGTGACAAAGGGAGGCATCACAGTGACCTGTGCACAACCATTTACAGCTAAGGCTGAGGTCTAGGGTTAAAGGACTGAATGTTATTTGTCCATTCTTTCTGCTGCTACAGGTGGGAAGAGGTGTGTGATGGAATTACACTGAACAGAATGACCTTGAACTAGGACATAGTGTGCATGCGGATGGGTGCTGAGAGGTGGGTGAAGGGGTGAACAGAAGGCAGATGTAGTAAGGGTAATAGTGAAATGGTTCTGAGAGGTGTGAGTGTGCAGAGTGGGCACGTAGTGGTAGCAAAGGTTTGGAAGGTTGGTGATGGTCTTTACTGCAAGGGAAAGGAATGTATAGAAACCTTGCCCAGCTGTTCAGAGGCTTGGGAAGACTAGCAGGAGTAAGGCATGAATTTATATAAAGATCAGTACCAGCATCATTATGTGCCATGTCGTATGATGTGGGTGATCATGGTCTTTCCATGACCATGTTTGTTCTTGGCAAATCTTTATACAAAAGTGGTTTGCTATTGCCTTCTTCTGGGCAGTGTCTTTACAAGACAGGTGACCCCAGCCATTATTAGTACTCTTCAGAGATTGTCTGCCTGGCTTCAGTGGTCGCATAACCAGGGCTTGTGATGTGCACCAGCTGTTCATACAGCCATCCACCACCTGCTCCCATGGCTTCACGTGACCCTGGTCGGGGGGCTAAGCAGGTGCTACAGCTTGCCCAAGGGTGACCCGCAGGCTAGTGGAGGGAAGGAGTGTCTTACACCTCCTTTGATTGGAGACTTATAAGGCAGGATATCCTTTCAAAATCCCTAGATTCTGCAAAGATCCTGTACACTTGGAAAAGACCTGTAAGATGTAGCTCTCTGAGAACAGAGGGCAGGACAAAGCTGGGAATTAGGGCCAGCTATCCAGCAGTATGTCGCAAGAGTCAAGTCCCTGCAGTGGGGTGGAGTGGCGCACAAGGTGGAAGAACAGAGTCCAATGTCAGTAGTGGTAGGAGACTAGATTAGGAAGGATTCGTTGGGCACCTCTACTTGTGTGGATGTGCGTGCCACACCTCCCTCAGAGCCAGTGATGGTGCAAAGAATGGGAGATTGATGTTGTGAATGGAAGCTGGGACCAGTGGTTGAGCACGAGGAGTGATGTGGGCACCTCTGCTGTCTCTTGTGGAATGTGAACAAAGGGGGTATGATTGGAATGTTCATAGTTGGCATGAGGGTTGGTGATGTTGGCAGTGAAGAGAGCAATCTGAAATCACAGAAGGATACTGATGAGTTGGTAAGGTGGGCAAATGGAATTCAAAAACGAGGTTGCACATTGGGAGGAGTTGTAAGGCCAGCACATATTCACCAGGGTTGGTGCTTAGGAGAGATGGAGTTTGTTTATCCTGGAGCAGAGGAGGGTTAGGGGGTCCTGACAAAGGTGCATGGACTTATGAGAGGGACAGACAGGTGGGGGTAGATTGTCAGAATCTGTACCCAGTGTCAGGACTGTCTGAGGTAAGAAGGCATTAGGTACAAGGTGAAAGGTGGGAAGTTCAGAGGGGGTGTATGAGGAGGAGTTCTGCAGCGCCACCTGTCAAGAGAGACTTGGTCTGCCAAATCTGATTGGATTCATTAGCGTTCAAAGTTTGACCACTGTGTAACTGAGATTGGAGCTGTCATAGAGGAGGTTAAAAGTTATCCTGGTTAAGCACTGACTGGAGGAAAAGGGCTTAACAGAAGTTGCAGCTGATGTAAGCATCTGGAATTTGCCTGAGTGTTTTAATGGTTTTGTGCAGTTTATTGGTTGGGACTTGTATGTGTTAGGCATTGATTTGGCATGTGCATATTTTAATAAAAGCAAGTTAATTCATTACATATTGTAAGGAGATCTTTCTTCATTCTTGTGCGGATGAATGTGTTATTGGAAGGTGGAATAGCTGGACTCTGTTAGTCCAGTGTGGATGCTCCAGAGAACTTCATGTGGATATGCCGTGCTGATCTGACAAATGTGGAAAGTTTGGACTTGTTCTGCGGTAATAGAATGCATGGTGAGTGTTTGTTTGTTTGAGTGACAAGGGGGATACACCAGCGCTGGCTGACAGACTTTACTATTTAACCTTATGTAAATTTTTATATGTATGCAAATTATTTTTATATAGCTATTGTTTGTATTTGTCTCTGTTATACAGTACTGCACAAAAGTTTTAGACATGTTGATTATAGCTAAGACTTACGAAGCAGAAGACCACATCATTTAATAAGATTGTGGGTGATCTGCTGATAACCTTAACCCTGCATGGCAAGTAACCTGCAAAAGTTTTCAACCTTGATCATTGAAAATCCATCTACCTCCTGCCTTTAAGAATATTCACTTGGCTTCTACAGCCTTTAAGGAAGAGAGTTCTAAAGATGACTCTCAGATTATGAAATTTGTTTTATTTTGTAGCAGCAGTGGCAGTGCAGCGCAGTATGTAAAATTACTACAGTCCTGTGCAAAAGTCTTAGCTATAATCAATGTATATTGTTATTGAGAGCGATGCGTTATCAAGGAAAGACAATGTGGATTTTAGGAAAGGCCATGTCATATGTAAGGAGTTGGGTAATTTCCATTGAATTGAGGAGATGATGAATGTTGCACATTGGATGTAATCTGTGGCAATCTAAACATTGGGGTTCTGACATGGGATACAGAGTTAAGTTGGCATAGTGGGTGGCCACTGGTAGATCCTGCTTTTTCTGGCAGATGAAGCGTAGGTGCTTGGCAAAGCAGTCTGCTAGTCTATGTTGGGTCTCACTGATATACAGGAATCCACACCAGGGGTGCTTCCCATTTCCATTCTGATCATCCATTTTAATTCCACTTCCCATTCTCATTCCAATGTGTCCATCCATGGCCTCCTCCACTGTCATGATGAGGCCACACTTAGGTTGGAGGAGCAACACCTTATATTCCGTTTGGGCAGCCTCCAACCGGATGGCATGAACATTGATTTTTCAAACTTTCGGTAATGTCCCCCCAACTCCCCCTCCTTCACCGTTTCCCATCCCCTTTCCTCTCTCTCACCTTATCTCCTTGTCCACCATCACCTCCCTCTGATGCTCCTCCCCCCTTTTCTTCCTTCCATGGCCTTCTGTCTCTCTCACCATTCAACTTCCCAGCTCTTTACTTCATCCCTCCCCCTCCAGGTTTCACCTATCACCTTGTGTTTCTCTCTCCCCTTCCCTCACCTTTTAAATCTACTCCTTAGCTTTTTCTCTCCAGTTCTGCTGAAGGGTTTTGGCCTGAAACGTTGACGGTTCTATTTTCCTAGATGCTGCCTGGCCTACTGAGTTCCCCCAGTATTTTGTGTGTGTTGCTCAGATTTCCAGCATCTGCAGATTTTCTCTCGTATATGTCACCATATACGACCTTTGAGATTCATTTTAGTGTTATAGATTCATATTAAAGTACAGCATAGAAACAGACCCTTTGGCCCATCTAGTCCATGCTAAACCATTTAAGCTGCCTACTCCCATCAACTTGCACCAGGACCATAGCCCTCCATACCCCTACCATCCGTGTAGCTATCCAAACTTCCCTTAAACATTGAAATCAAGCTCGCATGCACCACTCGTGCTGGCAGCTCATTCCACACTCTCACCACCCTCTGAGTGAAGAGGTTCCCCTCATATTCCCATTAAACGTTCCAGCTTTAAGTCTTAATCCATGACCCCTGATTGTAGTCCCACCCAACCCTAGTGGAAAAAGCCTGCTTGCATTTACCCTATCTAAATCCCTTATAATTTTGTATACCTCTATCAAATCTCCCCTAAATCTTCTACATTCCAGGAAGAAAGTCCTTTTCTTGTGGGCATACTCAATAACCGTGTAGGCACGTGGCCAAGTGGTTAAGGTATTGGACTAGCGACCTGAAGGTCGTGAGTTCGAGCCCCAGCCGAGGGAACGTGTTGTGTCCTTGAGCAAGGCACTTAATCACACATTGCTCTGCGACGACACTGGTGCCAAGCTGTATGGGTCCTAATGCCCTTCCCTTGGACAACACTGGTGTCGGGGAGAGGGGAGACTTGCAGCATGGGCAACTGCTGGTCTTCCATACAACCTTGCCTAGGCCTGTGCCCGTGAAGGCTTTCCAGGTGAGATTCATGGTCTCGCAAGACTAATGGATGCCTTTTTTTACTCAATAACCACAACAGAATCAATGTCTCCAATACATCCAATAACCATAATCAATAATAGAATCAATGAAAGACCAGCAGGGTGGACAGCCAGTGTGGTAAAGGCAACAAACTGTGAAAATGCAAAAAGAAAGAAAAAAAGAAACAATAATAATGTAACCCACTCACTGGACTTGTGTGCAAACTTGGCTCGATAGTGAACTCTGCTAACAGCCACTTGACTCCATGGTGACAGGGTCACCTTTCTTGAACAATATACGTCTAGGGGGTCGGTGTGAGTTGGGTTCAACCAGACAGGAAAATTGGGATGTTTAGATTAATGGAACTTCAATTTCAGTGAAGGTTGTGTAAATACTGACCATACACAATTATCAGTCGACAAGAAATAACAGATTGTATACTGCATACAATTACAAAGACAATGTATTTTCTAATTTCAGCTTTATCAAACAGCTATTAAGAGAAAGAAAAGAAAAAGACAAAAGACAATTGAACCAGTCTAAATGTGCACGTGCCAGTGGAGCTCGTATCATCCAAAAGCTGGGTATGACTGTTACTCTTGGTGCTCAATTGTCACCAGCAGAACTTCCCAACTTGGACTCCTTCATCTCGCAAAGCATTCCTTGCAATCACATCTTCCCATCAGATTGAATCCTACTCATCGTCTCTTCTCTACCTCTCCTGTCAAAAGACCATGAGCGCCCCCCCCATTGTGTCTGTCACAAAGCTCCCTCCATCGAGCTCTCTCTAGAATCTTCTCCAATTTCACCATCTTAATTGGCTGACACAACATTCCTAACTTGAACATCTTATCTTTGCCCCTTAGCCGAAACCAAAACATTCCACCAGCAGGACTCACTACTTTTACAGAAAGCTACTAAATTGGCAGTGAGGATCTTAACCAGGACATTATGATAATAAATAAGCAGTAAATATTGACAATGTGTAATGAAGAGTCTTTGAAAATGAGTCCATAGGTTGTGGGAACATTTCAGTGATGGGATGAGTGAAGTTAAATAAAGTTATCCTCACTTGTTCAAGTGCCTGATCATTGAGGGGCAGTAACTGTTCCAGAACCAAAATAGCATGCCCACTACCTACTAACTCTCACCCATACATCTTTGGAATGTGGGAGGAAACTAGAGCACTCGGAGGAAACCCACATGGTCATGGGGAGAATGTACAAACTCTTTACAAATAGCAGCAGGACTTGGACCTGGTTGCCGGTACTGTAAAGTATTACGCTAATGACTACACTACAGTGCCACCCTGCTAGTGAGAATGTTGAACTGACCTCAAGCAAATACAGAGACTGCTAGAAACACTCATGGGTCAGGCAGCATCTGTGAAGAGGTTACATCATTACATCTCTGGCTGATCAAGGACATTAATGTTGTTTTCCCATTTTCTGATGTCTGATTTGCTGAGAATTCCCAGTACTTCTTTTAGTTCAGATTGTGGTGAGTGCAGTATCGAGTCTTGGAACTCCTACTGGAGAAATTCTCAACACCTTTCAGCAACATTCCTTAGGGGGAATGGGGTAGGGGTTGTAATCAGGGCGAGGCAGCTCGTTCGAGTAGGTCATAAACTGGAGCTGGATGAATACCACAGGCATAGCACTGAATCTTTGCTGTCCTGTGTTTAAGCAGGGATGGCATATGGTAACTGCTTATTTGTTTTAAATAGTACACTGTTACCTCTTAAAACTGGCACCTGAGTGTAGCTGTAACACGTTGTGTACAAAGTGTTTAGTGTGTAGTGTATAGATTGGTGTAAACAGTGTTTCAGTGTGTGTGTGTAGATCGGTGTAAACAGTGTTTCAGTGTGTGTGTGTGTAGATCGGTGTAAACAGTGTTTCAGTGTGTGTGTGTAGATCGGTGTAAACAGTGTTTCAGTGTGTGATGTGCCTAACCAAGATTCACTGAGCCTCCCACCTTTACTTCTGATCCTTAAAGGGTCGGGCTGAATCTGAACTCTGTCTCACATTTAACAACCTCCCCCATAGAATTTTTGTCTCCTCCCCCCCCCCCCAATAGCAGCTGTTCCTGATCTCCTTCTGATCAGACTTCCCCCAAACCATGGAAATCAGCCTTCCCCCATTGTAGGACTTCCGAATTTAAGGCCAACTTTACCTTTTCCCATGACTTCCTGTTGGGTCTTTGAACTTCAATATTTTAACAATAGTAACTTCAGCTATCTTTGAAGTTCCATCTCACCAACTAACCCCCACCCCGCCATCGATTCTCTTGGAGATTAAAACATGAAAAATAGAATTTACGAACAATTAAAAAGCACACAACTCTGGAAGTCCCTGTCTCAAGTCCTTAGGGAATCAAAGAAATGTACAACACAGTGGAGTTACATGCAGATGCAGTTCAACTCTTGGAGTGATTATGCAGAAAGTTTGAAGTTAATAACGCATCAGGGGTGATTGATAAGTTTGTGGCCTTAGGTAGAAGGAGATGAGATATTAACTTCAAACTTTCTACATAATCACTCAAAGAGTTGACCTGCATGGGCATTTAACGAGAGCTGTATAACTCACCTCCTTCTAGCTTTGGCCACGAACACATCAATCACCCCTGCTGTGGACACTTTCTGGAGGTCCAAGATCTACGACCGCTGGACTAAGTGTGTAAATGTAGGAGGGGACTATGTTGAAAAATAAATGCACTAGGTTTTCTAAAATTGACTCCTTCTACCTTAGGCCATGAACTTATCAATCACCTCTCGTATACAACCCTGAGATTCATTTTCCTGCGGGCATACTCAGCAAATCTATAGAATAGTAACTATAACAGGATCAATAAAAGATCAACTGGAATGCTTTTAGTCACTTCTCTTGTGATTGTAAGACCTTGTTGGACATTCGTAATGTGGAATGCTGCAAGTCTGATTCACGGATTTATTGGCAAATACCGGGGCTGCTGCATAGTGAGGATCAGGACTCAGCCAGCCAGGAGAGAGATGTTGGAGATGTTGCGGCGGGTGTTCAAGTTGGAGTCAGTGCTGCCCCCTAGTGATCACTCAGCAGAAGACAAGATGTATTGTGTTTGACTGCAGAGTGCTGCAACGTTCATGGACTCAGGGACTTGGACTAACTTGCATTTTATGTGACTGTATTTTACTTCTGACTTATATGTGCTATATGTGCCTTGTGCTGTGTGACTGTTGGTACTGTGTTTTTGCACCTTGGCCTCAGTGTAACGCTGTTTTGTTTGACTGTATTTTGTGTATGGTTGAATGACAATTAAACGCACTTGATCAGAGGGCACAACCTCAGAATAGAACAGAGATGTAAAAGAATTTCTTTAGTGAAAGTGCGGTGAATCTGTGGAATTCATTGCCACAAATGGCTGTGGAGTCCAAGATGTTGAGTATATTTAAAGCGGAGCTTAATGGTTGTTGATTAATTAGGGCGTCAGATGATTCAGGGAGATGGCAGAGGTATGGGGTTGAGAGGGATAATAAATCAGCCATGATAGAATGGTGGCGCAGACCTGATGGGCTGAATGGCCTCATTCTGCTGCTATGTCTTATGGTCTTTTGCTGTCCTGGTGGAGTTTGCACGCTGTCCCTGTGGCTGGATGAGTTTCCAGTTTCCTCCGACATCCCAAAGATGTGTGGGTTGGTGGGTTATTGGCCACAGTAAGTTGCCCCCTGTTTGTGAGTGAGGTGTAGTATTGGGGGAGGGACACAAATTGACAGGGATTATAGAAAGGGGAAATGTAGGATTAGTGTAAACTATTGGGTGTTGGTCAACATGGAGTCATTTGGCTGAAGGGCCTGTTTCTATGGTGTATCTGTCTATAATTCTGTCCTTTGTCTGACACAGGACCGGCCTTCAACCCATGATGTTTTGCCAACACTTTAACCTTATCCAAGATCAATCTATCATCCACGTGGCTATTTAAAGGTCTCTTTACTATCCTTTCCCACCACCCCGGTAGGGTGTTCCAAGTACTCACCACTCTCTGTAAAAAAAAAAAAACCTATCTATACTTTCCTCCAATCACCTTAACATTATGCCCCCTCATATTAGCCATTTGAAATGGGAAAAAGTCTCTAGCTGTGCAAATCATTTATGCCTCTTATCATGTTGTGCACCTATATCAAGTTGCCTCTCACCCTCCTTCACATCAAAGAGAGAAGCCCTAGCTTGCTCAAGCTATCGTCATAAAACATGCTCTCTGATCCAGGCAGCACCCTGGTAAATCTCCTCTGCACCCTCTCTAAAGCTTCCCTGTCCTTCCTATGATGAAGCAGTCAGAACTGAACACAATATTCCAAGTGTGGTCTAACCAGGGTTTTATAGGGCTGCAACATTACTTTGCGGGTCTTGAACTCATTTCCCAATTAATGAAGGCCAACATACCATGTGCCTTCTTAACCACCCAATAAATTGCATGACAACTTTAAGGGATCTCTGGACTTGGACTTCAAGATCCCTCTGTCAATACTAAGAATCCTACCATCAACCTTGTATTCTGCCTTCAAATTCAACTTTCCAAAGTGAATCACTTCACAGTTTTCCAGGTTGAACTCCAGCTGCCGCCTGTCAGCCCAGCTCTGCATCCTGAAAATGTCCTGTTGTAACCCTCGACAACCGTCAACACAATGATTTTATCTGCGAGTAATTAACTGGTTGTAAAGTCTGTTACCAAGTCCTTGGACCACAGGTCACAGAAAGGAGTTTCTCATTCCTCCCATCTCCCAGATCTGTCACTCCTTTACCACAACCCAGTTGACTTTGCCCTTAAGGTGGTAGCTTACCTCCTTATCCACACATTTGGTCACTGATTCAATTGCATTTTGGATGTGATGGGAACATGGCCATGAGGAATAATGCAGTTAAGTGCTATTGAAGTCCAAAACCAGTCATGATCTCTTGAATGTGGAGCAGACCTGAGGCAAGGGGCCTCCTGCTGCTTCTGGTTATTGTACTCTATGTTCTGTTCTTTATCTGTTAGAGTTCAGAGTTCCTGGGAGCCAACTGTAGAATAGGCCATTCAGCCCGAGCAGAATCTAGTCGCCTGGTTTTTCTCCCTTTCCCACTCTTGCTGCTATTTGATCTTGTGGATAAACTCTGAAAGTGTTCGTGCAAACATTCCATTATATTTCGGATTGCAGTTCTAAGTCTGAACCTTAATGAGATGATTGATTAACACATTTCCCTCTTGGCCACAGAAAGCAGTGCCTGGTAGCAAAGAATTCAGAGCTGACCACAATATCAAAAGCATTCCTCAAATACTTGAGTGAATTTATTGCTTCACTAGTTTTGTCTTTCAATTCTGGTGAACTCTAAGTTCCCATCCGCTATTGATTAACGGGCAGTGACCTTTATTTTCCAAGATTAGGTGTAGATGATTAACCGGCTCTCCTACCAAGGGGAAGGTCTTTGTCAGAATGAACTCACTCAAGTTTTGGTTGGTTTGTGGTGAGCATTGTAAGTTGTTGCATTGTTTTAATGCCGGCTTGTTTGCCTAATTTGGTTTCTGTAATGAAACCCTTCCCATATCCATTGTAGTGAAGGGTGCACTGGAAGTAGAACTCTGGGAAAATGACCCAATGGGTTAAAGGTGGACAACTTGCCAGGACCCGAGGGGCTAACGGAAGGTAGGGGAGGGAGACAGAGATAATGGGGCCATTGGGGGAAGCTCTTCAAAACTTGTTGATTCCAGTAAGGTACCAGAAGATAGATCCATAGAAAAGTACAGCACAGAAACAAGGCCCTTTGGCCCATCTAGTCCATGCTGAACCATTTAAACTGCCTCTCCCATCTCTCTGCACTGGGGCTAAGCCCTCCATACCCCTACCATCCATGTACCTATCAAACATCTCTGAACTGTTGAAATCGAGCTTGCATGCACCACTTGTGCTGGCAGCTGAGTCCACACTCTCAGTAACCTCTGAGTGAAGAGGTTTGCCTTCACGTTTCTGAATGTGGAAGGGAAGCGAGTGTTCCGCACTGTTACCAGCCTCTCACTGGCTGCTGCCAGAGAAGGTGTCTGTATGTGATGGTCTCTCTCTCCCTGCCTCTCACTCGCTCTCTCGAGGGAAGGCCCCTGCCTTCAGATGGTCTCTCCCTTGATGCAGTGGGAGGTTGGTGCCGGAGCAAGGTTGAACTGATGCGGTTTGTGGATTGGACTGTCGTTCACATTATGATGTGTTTCTGGTTTAAATTTGCTCCTGGGTCTGTTGCTATTTTTGGGTAACTTTGAATAGGGGGCCTGTAGATAATGAACTGAATGTGGACTCTTTGTTTTTATATTTTATATTCTGTGTTTTCTTTTGTTCTTTCTTGTGGCCGTTTGCACAGAGGGTGGAGTTTGATGTTCTTGTTACCATTTGCACGATTTGCTTTCTTGCACGGGAGGGGGCAGTGTCCTTGGCCCCAAGGGTGATGGACATCAGATCATTAGATATTGTTCAGGTGGAGGTAGGTAAATATATGAAAGTTTGAGGATTTGAGGGTACTGGGAAACTGCTGCAGAGGAGAGCATCAATCAGCCATGGTGTGACAGGCTCAAAGGGCTGAATGGCCTCCTCCTGTTCCGTGGTCACTAGGTTATTGTGAACGGGGCAACATTCCAATTGCAAAATACCTAGAGAATTTATCACTGTTAACCTGCTTAAGCACCTTTTACAGTTCCCATTCAACAATAACACTCCTTTGTTAAACCCTCCACATAATACAATGCAGAAAACTCTGCACACTGAGCAGCTCAAACAGACGGTCTGAAGAAGTTTAGAAATCATTTAGTGAGTAAGATGGTTATCTCTGAGCATGATGTCTCTCCCTATTTTCCTGCAGATACTTCTAAATCTGACGATGAGACGAACTTTGCTCTGCACTTCAGACCGTCGCTGTACCAGCACCGTCAGGAGAATGTATTCCAGCCGGCGTCCAGGCCCGCGCACATCGAGGATCTGCACAAGGAAGCGGAGTTTGGCCTCCGATCTCTCCAGGAGCAAGGTAGGACCCTGGCAGAGAGCTGAAGGTAGAAACTGCGCAAAACACCCGCGGTAGGGCCTCGGCAGAGGGCAGGAGGGTACGCAGCTGCTGGGCTCTTGTGTCAGGGATTCAATGTGGTTGAATCTGACTATTCTCACAGGCCCTTTCTGTGGATTTAGAAGAAGATACATGGGGCTAGGGCTTTAGCAGAAGATTCATGGGGTTGTTGCCCACACCTGGGTGCCTGAGTAACAAGGAAAAGTTGCGGGGGCTAAGACTTTATTCCCTGGAACGTAGGAGATTGCAGGATAAAAGCATATAAGGTCATGTGAGACATGAACAGGGTGAACGAACATTTTCTTTTTTCCCAGGGATGTGGTGCTAAAAACAAAAGGACATTGGTTTAAGGTCAGAGGCGAGAGAGTTATGGTATAAGGGACATCAGGGGAAAACTTTCCCCGCTGCCGTATGTAAGGATTTTGTACCTCCTCCCCGTGACTGCATGGGTTTCCTCCCACGTTCCAAAATGGGTTAGGATTAGTAAATTGTAGGCATGCTACATTGGTGTCAGAAGGCTGGCTACACTTGTGGACTGCCCCCAGCACATTCTTGGACTGTGTTGGTCATTGATGCAAACGATGGATTTCACTGTATGCTTCGATGTTTCAATATACATGTGACAAATAAAGCTAATCTTTCGTCTTTAGTCTTCATGCAAAAGGTGGTGCATGTTTGGAATGAGCTGCCAGAAATGGTGGTCAAGGCAGGAGCATCAACAATATTTCAAAGCCATTTAGGTACATACATGGATAGGAGAGGTTTGTCAGGCTGTGGGTTTGCTTGAGGAACAGTGGCAGGAAGTTCATGCAGCCTACGACTGTACTGCATGCCTTACGTAGTGCAGTGCACAGCAGCCTGGTGACCTCGTGGCATCCTACCCATTGTGTATATTACAACAACCCCTGAGAAGCCCATCATATGTCCAAGATAGCATAGGTCAAGTCAGGTTTATTGCCATTTAACTATATACATGTATATGGTGTATATAATCATATAATGTATATAGAAACGAGACAACACTTTTCCAAACAACAGCCCAAAGAGGAAGAAGTGTTCTAAAGGAAAAATGACACAATCATAGCTAACAAGAGAAGTCAAAGCCAATATAAAAGCCAAATAGAAAGCATACGATAGAGCAAAAATTAGTGGGAAGTAAGAGGATTGGGTAGCTTTTAAAAACCAACAGAAGGCAACTAAAAAGTCATTAAGAAGCTAAAGATGGAATACGAGAGTAAGCTAGCCTATAATATTAAAGACGATACCAAAAGTTTCTTCAGATACCTAAAGTGTTAAAAAGAGGCAAGAGTGGATATTGGACTGCTGGGAAATGATGCTAGAGAGGTAGTAATGGAGAACAACGAAATAATGGGTAAACTAAATAAGTATTTTGCATCATTCTTCACTGTGGAAGACTCTAGAAGGTGTTCCAGGTGTTGGGAGCATGAGGTGTGTGAAGTTACCATAACTAGAAAGAAAGGGAAACTGAAAGGTCTGAAGGTAGATAAGTCACCTGGACCTGAAACCCTGGGTTTCAGAAGCCAGGGTTCTGAAAGGGCTGGCTGAAGAGATTGTAGAGGCATTAGTAATGATCTTTCATGAATCACTAGGTTCTGGAATGGTTCCAGAAAGCTGGAAAATTGCTAGTATCACTCCACTCTTCAAGAAGGGAGAGAGGCAGAAGAAAGGAAACTATAGGTCAGTTAGTCTGACCTCAGTGCCTGGAAGATGTTGGATTTGATTATTAAGGATGAGGTCTCAGTACCTGATGAAATAGGCCGAAGTCAGCGTGGTTTCCTCAATGGAAAATCTTGTCTGACAAATCTGTTGGAATTGTTTGAAGAAATAACAAGCAGAATAGACAAAGGAGAATCACTTGATGTTGTATACTTGGATTTTCAGAAGGCCTTTGACAGGATGCCACACAAGGCTGCTTAATAAGCTACAAGCCCATGGTATTACAGGAAAGATTCTAGAATTAATAAAGCGGTGGTTGGGCAGGAGGCAAAGGTGAGGAATAAAGGGAGCCTTTTCTGGTTGGCTGCTGGTGACTAGTGGTGTTCCACAGGGCTCTGTGTTGGGACTGATTCTTTTATGTTATATGTCAATGATTTGGATGATGGAGTTGATGGTTTTGTTGCAAAGTTTGCAGACAATATGAAGATAGGTGGAAGGCAGATAATTTTGAGGAAGTAGAGAGGCTACAAAAGGACTTAGGCAGATTAGGAGAATGGTCAAAGAAGTGGCAAATGGAATACGCTGTCGGGAACCGTATGAACAGAGGACATAGAAATTTACAGCACATTGTAAGTCCTTCGGCCCACAATGTTGTGCCGACCATGTAACCCACTCTAGAGTCTGCCTAGGATTTCCCTAGTGCATAGCCCTCTATTTTTCTAAGCTCTATGTACCTATCTAAGAGGCTCTTAAAAGACCCTATTGTATCTGCTTCCACCACCGCTGCCGACAGTGCATTCCACGCACCCACCACTCTCTGTGTGAAAAACTTACCCCTGACATCTCCTCGGTACTTATTTCCAAGCACCTTAAAACTATGCCCCCTCGTGTTAGCCATTTCAGCCCTGGGAAAAAGCCTCTGGCCATCCACACGATCAATGCCTCTCATCATCTTATACACCTCTATCAGGTCACCTCTCATCCTCCGTCGCTGCAAGGAGAAAAGGCCAAGCACACTCAACCTATTCTCATAAGGTACACCCTCCAATCCAGGCAACATCCTTGTAAATCTCCTCTGCACTCTCTCTATAGTATCCACATCCTTCCTGTAGTGAGGTGACCAGAACTGAACGCTGTACTCTAAGTGGGGCCTGACCAAGGTCTGATATAGCTGTAACATTACCTCTCGGCTCATGAACTCAATCCCACTTTTGATGAATGCCAATGCACCATACACCTTCTTAACAACACTCTCAACCTGCACAGCAGCTTTGAGTGTCCTGTGGACATGGACCCCAAGATCTCTCAGATCCTCCACACTGCCTAGAGTCTTACCATTAATATTATATTCTGTCTTCAGATTGGATGTACCAAATTGAACTACTTCACACCTATCTGGGTTGAACTCCATCTGCCACTTCTCAGCCCAATTCTGCATCCTATCGATGTCCCGCTGTAACCTCTGACAACCCGCCAGACTATCCACAACACCCCCAACCTTTGTGACATCAGCAATCTTACTAACCCACCCTTCTACTTCCTCATCCAGGTCATTTATAAAAATCACAAAGTGGCGGGGTCCCAGAGCAGATCACTGTGGAATTCCACTGGTCACTGACCTCCATGCAGAATACAAACCATGGGCACACACTTTGGTAGAAAAAATGAAAGGGTTGACTATTTTCGACATTGAAATACAAAAAAGTGAGGCGTAAAGGGACTTGGGAGCCCTTGTGCAGGATTCCCTAAAGGTTAATTTGCAGGTAAAGAGCATTTACTTGGCTCTGGCCCTGTATTCACTGCAATTCAGAAGAGGGGTGACCTCATTGAAAGCTATCGAATGGTGAAAAGCCTCGAGAGGGTGGATGCAGAGAGGTTGTTTCCTATGGTGGGTGAGTCTGAGATCAGGGGATGCAGCATCAGAATAGAGGGGAGTCCTTTCAGAATGGAGGTGAGGAAGAATTTCTTTTGCTAGAGAGTTTGATAGATTCTTGATTGGTCAGGACATGAAGAGATACGGGAAGAAGGCAGGAGATTGGGGCTGAGAGGAAAGTTGGATTAACCATGGTGAAATGATGGAGCAACCTCAATGGGCCAAATGTCCTAATCTACTCCTATATCTTATGGTGTTATGGTACCAGGGTGTAAAGCACAGTAGTACACAGAATACACAATACCTTATGAAGGTAATGATAAAATTTACAGATGAATCACATAAAAATAACAAACTAAGGTGCATAAATTAAATTTTGTAAGGTACAGAACAGATTAACCAATAACACTTTGATACGATGTGGCTGGGAGTTCAGAGGGAATGGCCAGGATGTATTTGCTTCTGACCGGTCTTGTCTTCGTGCATTGTATTCTTCTGCCTGATGGCAGAAAGTCAAAGAGGACATTGGAGGTGGGATCTTTGATAATACTAAGGGCCCTGCAGGATACGAAGGAAGAGATTTAAAAGAGACCTGAGGTCTCTGTACCTTCTTCGCACCGAGGGTAGTGAGTACTCGGAATGATCTGTCAGAGGAAGTGGTTGATGTGGGTACAATTGAAGTATTTAAGAGGCATTTGGATAGGTATATGGAGGGGAGGGGTGTGGAAAGTTATGGCTGAACACAGGAAACTGGGACTAACAAGGAGGATGCTTTGGTCGGCATGTGTTGAAGGTCTTGTTCCATGCTGTTGTAGACTACGGCTATGACAGGAATGAGTAAATGTTTCAACTGGGATCATTCGCTGCTATAATCTACTAAACCATTCCAGTTTGTGCCAATGCCAGCCATTCTACACCACACTTGGTTCATATACTCTGTGGGCTTGTCCAGGATCCTTACTGAGCCACGAAGCTGTACAGCAAAGAAATGGGCCCTTTGAGCCTTCTCATCAATGTTGACCACAGTACCTATCTACACTGATCCCATCTGCCTGCATTAGCAAATAGCCCCTTTGCTCTCTTCCTATCCAGGTTCCTGTCCAAGTCCCTTTCAAACATTGCAATTACATTTTTATCCATCACCTCCTGTTACAACTGGAATCCATCAGTGCTGGCTGATTATTGTTGGACCCTTAAGTGAGAAGCCTCAGACACTGATAAATGAGCATTTTTGGCTTAGTTGAACTATTGCAAAGCGTCAGTACTGTTATGCAATTAAATACATTATATTCAATAAAATTTCCAAATTCCTATGTATACAAGTAGTCTGAAATTATATTTTTGTTGAGCTTCAAGCAGTCTATTATAAACAAAAAAAATTCTGAAGAAGCAACACTTTTTAAAAAAAGTTGTCCAGCATTGTCAGACAAAAAGCAGAGTTCAAGGTTAAAAGTTCAAATTTATTTTCAAAGTGTGTAAACCATTTTGAACCTTACTTCCGCCACCTCCAACGGGATCCCACCACTAAGCACATCTTTCCCTCCCCCCCCCCCCCCCTGCATTCCGCAGGGATCACTCCCTACGCAACTCCCTTGTCTATTCGTCCCCCCCCATCCCTCCCCACTGATCTCCTTCCTGGCACTTATCCGTGTAAGTGGAACAAGTGCTACACATGCCCTTACACTTCCTCCCTTACCACCATTCAGGGCCCCAAACAGTCCTTCCAGGTGAGGCAACACTTCACCTGTGAATCGACTGGGGTGATATACTGCGTCCGGTGCTCCCGATGTGGCCTTTTATATATTGGTGAGACCCGACGCAGACTGGGAGACCGCTTTGCTGAACATCTACGCTCTGTCCGCCAGAGAAAGCAGGATCTCCCAGTGGCCACACATTTTAATTCCACATCCCATTCCCATTCTGACATGTCTATCCACGGCCTCCTCTACTGTAAAGATGAAGCCACACTCAGGTTGGAGGAACAACACCTTATATTCCGTCTGGGTAGCCTCCAACCTGATGGCATGAACATCGACTTCTCTAACTTCCGCTAAGGCCCCACCTCCCCCTCGTACCCCATCTGTTACTTATTTTTATACACACATTCTTTCTCTCACTCTCCTTTTTTTCCCTCTGTCCCTCTGAATATACCCCTTGCCCATCCTCTGGTTCCCCCCATCCCGTCTTTCTTCCTGGACCTCTGGTCCCATGATCCTCTCGTATCCTTTTTGCCAATCACCTGTCCAGCTCTTGGCTCCATCCCTCCCCCTCCTGTCTTCTCCTATCATTTTGGATCTCCCCCTCCCCCTCCAACTTTCAAATCCCTTACTCACTCTTCCTTCAGTTAGTCCTGACGAAGGGTCTCGGCCTGAAACGTCGACTGCACCTCTTCCTAGAGATGCTGCCTGGCCTGCTGCGTTCACCAGCAACTTTGATGTGTGTTGCTTGAATTTCCAGCATTTGCAGAATTCCTGTTGTTTGAACCTTAAGATTCACTTTCTTGCTGACAGCTACAAAACAAAGAAACACAACAGAATCCACGAAAAACCATACATAACAAAGACCGCCAAACATCCAATATGCAAAAGAGGACAAATCATGCACAAGTAAACAAATAACACAGAGAACATGAGCTACAGTCCCTGAAAATGTGTCCGCAACTGCAGAGGCGAGTGATATCTGTCTGGGAGCCCAATCACTTCAGGGCGACAACTACTCCCAAACCTGACCGAGTGGGACCCAAGAATCCTGCACCCCCCACGCCACGGTAGTAGTGAGGAGAGAGGGAGATGGGTTAAATAACTGAACAGATGCTTAGTTTAGTACTGGGGAATTATCTGCAGGGCGGCCTGCGGATAACGACCAACACAGTGCTAGAACTGAACTGTGCTGAACTGAATGTGTCTGGACTCTTTCCATTTTGTGTCTTTTATTCTGTGTTTTTCACTCGTTTTTTTAACCATTTGCACAATTTGGTTTTGTTTTGCATGTTGGGGGGGGGGTGGTGTTTTTCTTTAAATGGGTTCTATAGTTTCTTGACGAAGGGTCTCGGCCTGAAACATCGACTGTACCTCGTCCCATAGATGCTGCCTGGCCTGCTACGTTCACCAGCAGTTTTTGTGTGTGTTGCTTGAAATTCCAGCATCTGCAGATCTCCTTGTGTTTCCATAGTTTCTTTGTTTTGTGGCTGCCTGTGGGAAGACTAATATGGCATACATTCTGTACTTTGGTAATAAATGTACTTTAGGTACAGGCACTGAACACCAGTTTGTTTTCTGCTGTCGGGCCTCGATGCTTAAATTCAGTTTGACATTGTAATGGTGCTGAACTCTCGTGCCTCGATCACCAGCAATCTTGAAAGTCAAGTTTGCTGAGTCCTGCAGGAGACAGTAACATCACTAGTTTGTTTTATGAAAAGAGAGAATAGCCAGACTATTGCCATTTGGCAGGATGTGACCAATTGCCCCAGCCATTCACAATGGATGTCAACAGTTCCACTGTAGAGAGCACAATAGGCCAGGCGGTGTCTGTTGAAGAGAACCTGTGCTAATGTCTTGTGTCTGAAATCCTTCGTCAGAACTATGAAAAAGAGAAAACAAATGAGTTCCAAATTGCAGAAAGGGCGGGAGAGGGATAGACGGAATGATGAAATATCTGTGGTAGGTGAGGCCAGGATCTCCAAGGTGATCCAAATGTTTACAGGCTCGTATGGTTGTTGGTTTGGTGAGTGTTCTTGTGAAACAGCAAACAAACAAGGGCACTGTTGTACTGTGAAATGCTGTGAAATTGCTGAAACCTGAGACCGACCCAAATGCCCGACAGAACCGATAGAGCAGGAGTTCCCATTTATTATGCCATGGACCAATACCATTCAGCAAGTGGTCTGTGGACCCTAGGTTGGGAACCCCTGTGAGAGAGGCTGTTAGGCAGGCATATGACTGTGCAGGGAATGGGGAGATATAAAGGTCTGTAAAAATACTTTGGGGTTAAACTCACTTTGAATTGCTTCAAAACAGAACCACAAGTTAATTACATTATAATCCTGTTGTTCAAATTCACAGGCCAACAGAGTCCTGGATAAATTAAATAATTCGTAGGGAATTGATGAATTATTTCATCAACAGTTACCAGACTTCACCTAACTCTGTGCTTTTACAAAGACTGCACTTGCCAGAGGTGCTTTGTTCATTCAGTATTGCAGTTCAAGGATTTTGTAGAGGTTTACGTGAGATTTCCAATACAGTAAGGAAACTGCTGATGTGGAAACTGGGGACCGAGGCTTGGCTTGGGCCTACTCCGGCTGCTCCAGGAGTGGACTGAGGCCAGTCTGGTTCACGATGCTGTTGGCTTGCTTCTATTGTTTGCACAAAGTGTTTCTTTTCCCCTCTGTCTTCCTCTGTGTGGTGGATTTTGGCCTTTTAAAATTGGGTTATTCGAGCTTCTTGCTTTGTGGCTGCCTGTAAGCAGACAAATTTCAAGGTGTATAATTTATGCATTCTTTGAAAATAAATGTGCTTTGAATCTTTGAAGCTAAGAAATAAATTACAACTGAGATTTCCATATGGTGATCGGGAAGTTTGAAGTAGTTCTGTACTTTCAGTTGAAAATGTCAGTCAGTTTTAGTGTGTGAGTTGGGGGAGCTAGCAGTGGCTCGGTTCAATGAGTGTGGGGTCTCAGACCCTCCTGGTGTGTGCTAGAGGTGTCCAGGGATGTCACCCCAGAGTAAGCTGAGACAGGCGGTGAAGGGGATCGGAGGGATCATGAATAGATGTGGGAAAGGACAGGACCGGAGGCGGGGGGTGAGAATGAAGACAAGGAAGGAAGAAATAAGTGTGTGAAGAAAGAGTAGCTGAAACAATTGGTGAAACAAACAATCTTATGGAGGAACTCAACGAGTTCGAGCAGCATTTGTTGCGGGGTAAGGAATTGTTGACATTCTGGGTCAAAACCCCTGAATCAGGATGGAGACAACTGTTCTGCATGGACAGTCCTGCTCTGGGTGTTGGACAGTCTGTCTGTATAGACATCCCAGCCCTGCTGTGGTGTTGGACAATCTGTCTGGATGGACAGCCCTTCTCTGGGTGTTGGACAATCTGTCTACATGGACAGTCCTGCTCTGGGTGTTGGACAGTCTGTCTGTATAGACATCCCAGCCCTGCTCTGGGTGTTGGACAATATATCTGTATAGACAGCCCTGCTGTGGGTGTTGGACAATCTGTCTGTATAGACATCCCAACCCTGCTCTGGGTGTTGGACAATCTGTCTACATGGACAGCCCTGCACTGGGTATTGGACAGTCTGTCTGGATGGACAGCCCTGCTCTGGGTGTTGGCATAAGAGGGAGCAGGTGTGTTGGGGCCGAAAGACTGCAAGGTTGGGATTGTCTCCTGAGGAAGTGAAGTTTGTGGCAGCAATACGGTGGCTGATCTACAAGCCACGTTTTCACACAGCCAAGCAATGCAGAACTTGACAAAACTCCACCCTACTCAATGATAAGCAAGTAGTGAGTCACTCTTTGAAAAGATCCAGTCCGCACTTTCACTGTGTATCTGTTGAGGGGTTAGGGTGAGGGTTAGTGCTCTGTCTCCGGGTGGTGGTCAGACTTGAGTAGCCCCCCCCCCCCCCAACACTTCTGCTGGATCACTGCGTACACTCCAGCGGCCCCCTCACTGGCCCAGAGGTGCAGGTCACATCAGAGTATAAGATTACAAGAGTCAGGAAGTTTACATCAGCTTTATAAAACTGGTTAGGCCACATCTGGAATATTGCTTCAAATTCTGAGTGTAGGAAAGAGGTGGGTGTTTTGGAGAGGATGCTGCCTAGTTTAGATAGCATGTGTTACTAGGAGAGGTTGAGTTGTTTTCTCTGGAGTGGTCGGGATGAGGGGAGATTTGATAGGACTTCATGAGAGGCAGAGATAAAGAAGTTGGTTGGTGGGGCGGAGATACATCTCTACTAAAGGAGACATTTCGCACTCCTTCCCTGCGCTGGCCTGAAGGTCACCCTTGAGCAGGGTGTAGTATCTGCTTAGCACGGGTGGCGGACGGACGTACGAGCAGCCGGTACATATCACGTCCTGGTTGTGCGACCACTGACTCTGAAGAGTATTGGTAATGGCTGGGGTCATCCGACTTGTAAAAGCACTGCCCAGAAGGAGGCAATGGCAAACCACTTCTGCAGAAAAACTAGTCAAGAACAATCATAGTCACCCAGTCATACGACTCGGCACATGATGGTGGTGAGATAGAATGGACAGCTGATTTCTTTTTCCCAGGACAGGACTGTCTAATACCAGAGGGCATGCATTTAAATGAGAGGGATACTTTCAAAGGAGATATGCGAGGCAAATTTTTTTACAGACAATGGAAGGTGCCTGAAATACTCACTGCAGGGTGATGGTGATGCGGGTGTGATAGAGGTGAATAACAAGCTCTCAGACCGTCAGGAATACTACTTCACTATTGTGCTCTCCTTTTGCACTTTAAAAAAAATATTTCTTATTGTAACTTCAAAGTACACTTATCAGAGTACGTATGCAGCGTAGAACCCTGAGATTCGTCTTCTCCATAGGCAACCTTGAAACAAAGAAAGCCATTCGAAGAAAAACATCCCCCCCCCCCATGTGCAATAAAAAGAACAAGTCATGCAAACAGCGAGAAAATGAGTGAGAAACACAGAATATAAAAACAGCAAACCACAAATCATCCACCCGGTCCAGGCGTGCTGGGTTCAGTTCAATCCAGCTTGGTGTCTTTCGTTGACTGCAGGCCGCAGAGCTGGCTCATCTCAATCAAAGTCGCACAAAGCAGCAATTAAAACAAAAGGAGTAGCTAGAAACCAGCAACACACCATAATGTCAGAGTCCAATCCACAAACTGTGTCGATTAAACCTTGCCGAAGACCCAGGACTCTGACACCACCCTCAGCATCACTGAGCGAGAGACCATTCGAACACAGGCACCTTTCTCTTATAACTTCTAGTTTTTTTTAATGTACTGCTGCTGCAAAACAACAAATTTCATGATACATATGTCAGTGATAATAAAGGAGGGAATTGGACTTTGTGAAGGCCCTATTCAGTATTTTGTGTTTAAAAGGACCAGAATTGCTTTATGCGTTTCTCTTTGTTCTCCCTGCTCAATATTTTTGTTTTCTGTTTATAAAATGAACACATATTGAATAAAAAAAAAATGCTGGCCATATCCAGCAGATCTCGTGGCATCTGTGAGGATAGAGTATAGTATTGTGCTTTAGGGTTTTGCTGAGTTCTATACAATTATCCCCAGCACTGGGCAATGGATTCGGGGTGGGGCACGATTCAGACCCACAATTGTGGAAGGGCTGATGACACGTACATATTGATTTTGATCGGTAAATGGTTCTTGATTGCTTTGTGATTGCATTGTAGCCCAATGAATGAAATACCCATTGACAAACCATCACTGTTCTGCATCTGTGTGATTGTAGTGTCAGGATCCCCGGACGGTGGCTCAGAGCTACAGCTTGGAAATGGCCAGGACAGCATGGACGACTGCAGTCAGACTGTGAGTACACACAGTGTATTATTAAATTAACGGTCGCACCTCCTAGTCACATCTGCAGTTGGTACCAGGTTGGATGTCCAGTGTTAGTCTTTCTATGTTTCGATGAGACTCTACTGCTGAGAGTTCCAGTCAGAAGGCTGGGTTTGGAGTTGCACATAGACCTTCGTCACCATGGAGACACAGTAGGCTGCCGGTACTGGAATATATGACATAATCACAACCTACCGGCTGACCCCAGCAGGTCAAGCGCCATCAGTTGAGGCAGAGAGATAGTTGATGTTTCAGGTCGAGGCCCTCCATGACAACAGGATCTCAACCCAAAATTCCAGCTCTCCCTCTGCTCCACAGATGCTACCTGACCCACTGAGTTCCTCCAGTAGTTTGTTCATGGAGTGAGAGAGTCCCACAGCACAGAAACAGGCCCTTCTGCCCATCCGGTCCTTGTCGAGCAAGATGCCCCACCTAAGCTAGTCTCATTTGCCAGTGTCTGGCCCATAATCTTCTAAGCCTTTCCAATCCATGTAGCAGTCTATTATATTGTAAATGTTAGTAATGTACCTGTCTCAACCACTTCCTCTGCTGATTCCACCTTGTGTGTGTAAAAAAAAAAAAAAAAAAAAAAAAAGTTGCCCCTCGTTTCTGTGAAATCTCTCTCGACTCAAACCTGTGTCCTTTTCTTCTTGATTTCCCGGCCCTGTGAAAAAGACCACGTGCCTAACACTTGCTGAGCTTTTTTTTCGCCATTATATTCACGTGTTTTGTTTGGGAATCGATGTGTTAATTACGAGTAACTCTTTTAAGTCTTTCCATGCAACTGAATAACGATCTACAGATATTTCTCTGCATTGGGTTAAAGGTTAAAGTCTGGGATCATTCAAAGATTTATCCACGCACCCCCCCCCCCCCCCACCATGTCAGACAGAACGTGGCTCTTAAATATCGGATTTCCAGTTACTTAGGTGCAATCTTATTAGAACCAGAATCAAGTTTAATATCACTGGCAGATGTTGTGAAATATGTTGTTTGAAGCAGCAGTTCATTGCAATACATAACAGTAAAAAACTATAAATTGCAATAATAAATTATATTAAAAAATCAAATTAACTAAGCAGTGCAAAAAGAGAGCAAAAGTAGTGAGGTAGAGGACCAATCACAAACAAGAGAAAATCTGCAGATGCTGGAAATCCGAGCGCCACACACAAAATGCCGAAGGGTATCGGTCCAAAATGTCGACTTTTTTCCATAGATGCTGCCTGGCCTGCTGAGATCCTCCAGCATTTTGTTTGCGTTGCAGTGAGATAGAGATCATGCATTCGTTATCCATTCAGAAATCTGATGGTGGGGGGGGGGGGGGGCGCGAATGAAGCTGTTCCTGAATCGCTGAGTGTGTGTCTTCAGGCTCCTGTCCCTCCTCCCTGATGGTGGTAATGAGAAGAGGGGTCTTCAGGCTCCTGTACCTCCTCCCTGATGGTGGTAATGAGAAGAGGGGTCTTCAGACTCCTGTACCTCCTCTCTGATGGTGGTAATGAGAAGAGGGGTCTTCAGACTCCTGTACCTCCTCTCTGATGGTGGTAATGAGAAGAGGGGTCTTCAGGCTGCTGTCCCTCCTCCCTGATGGTCACAGTGAGAAGAGGGGTCTTCAGGCTGCTGTACCTCCTCCCTGATGGTAGTAATGAGAAGAGGGGTCTCCAGGCTCCTGTACCTCCTCCCTGATGGTAGTAATGAGAAGAGGGGTCTTCAGGCTCTTGTAGTTCTAGTGCTATGCCAACTCTACTTCAACCTTATGCCAACTCTACACTAATCCTACACAAACTACACCGATCCTACACTAGTCCTACGCCAACTCTACACTGACTCTACACCAATCCTACATAAACTACACCGATCCTACAGTAGTCCTACACCTACTCTATGCCAACTCTACACTGATACTGCACCAGTCCTACACAAATCCTACAGCAACTAGGAGGCAGCGGAAGTGGAAGTAGTGTGCAGACTGGATTTTTCTCAAAGGGTTGACTCCTGTAACATGTGGTCTACAGTCACAGGATGAGGATTTGCCTGATCTCCCAGATTCAGCATCAGGCGGTCCTGGTGATGAAGTCTGGACAAAGACCCGGTCTCTCCCACCACCGACTCCCGATGAAATCCGGAGGAATGCACTGGTGAGCCAGCCAACCGTCAGCTCAACAGGTATGGATCAAACGACAGGCAGCAGACCTGATTCTCAAATGACTGTCAGGTTCGGATTTGAATAAATTTGCAATTAAAATGATTTGCTCACGAGCCAGAGTTTGTTCTCACAGAATGCATTTATCTGAAATTTGCAATTGGAAACCTGATAGTATAATGAGCCCTTGGCTCTGCAGGGGTAAAGGCTGATCACTAACAATATAGGGAATATTACCAGGTAAGGTGCACATAATCTGATTAGAGGTGATGAGCTAATCACATTTCTGTTTGTTGTTCACGTATTTCATTTCATTTTCCAAAGTCAAGTCACTCAGCTTTGTTGACAGGCCAAGGTTCACAGAGGAGGTGGGGAGAATCACCTGGAGAATGTGGGGGAGAATTACCTGGTGAAAGTGGGGTGAATCACCTGGTGAAGGTGGGGGAGAATCACCTGGTGAAGGTGGGGGATGAATCACCTGGTGAAGGTGGGGGAGAATCACCTGGTGAATGTGGGGGAGAATCACCTGGTGAATGTGGGGGAGAATCACCTGGTGAATGTGGGGGAGAATCACCTGGTGAAGGTGGGGGAGAATCACCTGGTGAAATTGGGGAGAATCACCTGGTGAAATTGGGGAGAATCACCTTGTGAAGGTGGGGGAGAATCACCTTGTGAAGGTGGGGGAGAATCACCTTGTGAAGGTGGGGGAGAATCACCTTGTGAAGGTGGGGAGAATCACCTGGTGAAAGTGGGGAGAATCACCTGGTGAATGTGGGGGAGAATCACCTGGTGAAAGTGAGGGATGAATCACCTGGTGAAAGTGATGGATGAATCACCTGGTGAAGGTGGGGAGAATCACCTGGTGAAAGTGGGGAGAACCACCTGGTGAAGGTGGGGCTCAGCTCATTATTAGGTAGACCTGAATGCCTCATCATTAGGTGCACCTGAGCTGATCTACTGTGCATCTCCTCAAACCTGGCTTATGCCCTGGTTTGACTGTAAGAGTGAAAGATGTGTCAGCCTGTGATTTCACATGATGTGGTTCGGTCTGGTTGCTGCAGACTGGAAATCCCAAAGAAATCAACTCCTTTAAACGTTATCAATTCTGAACTTGAATCCCACTCACATTTCCTTGGGTGGATTTTCTGTATCAGCTAAGCTTGTCTCAGCAGGAACGTTGACTGGCTACCAATGTGAAGAAAATAGCAGATCTGATTTACGGACACATTATATCCCATATTGGAATACATGTCTGGGAACAGAAACAGATGAAAAAGAAGTAGAGTTTGTTTCATTATTAATTATTTTAAAATGAATAGTTTCTGAACTTTTTTTTTCAATAAACCAGGAGCAACATTTAAGCCCCAGAAAACGCAATCATCCTTCAAAGGCCCTAAACTGAAAGAGAAACGAATTCGGAGGACTACCATAATGGGACTTCCCCAACACATTCAGCAGGAACTTGGTTTGTGTACCCATTATTGGGGGCTTTTTTAGATTGCATTTATGGGGTACTTTGAAAATACACTACAGTGGAAATGCCTTAGGCACATTTATATGGCTAGGGTGCCTAAGACTGTAGTAATTTTGTGTATTGTACTGTACTGCTGCCACAAAAATGAACAAATTTCATGACACGTGAGAGATGATAAACCTGATACTGATATGGGTCTCTATTGTGGACTGAGAGTGAGAACGGGACATGGTTGGGAAAAGGGGAAGGGAGATGAGAGGAGTGGGAAGTACCAGAAAGACATGCTGTAATGATTAATAAGTTGATTGTTTGGAATCAAATGCTCTTGCCTGGTGTCTCAGAGCTGGGTGTGTCTGCACCCGCGACACCCCCTGTCCTGGCACTCCTCCTCTGCCACCTGTCCCACACCCCTCCCACGGCACTCCACCCTCACCATTCCTAACGTCCTTTGCTCCTGCCGGGTTTACGAACTCGCTCTCTGCTCCACATTGACAAATACAGTACTGTGTAAAAGTCTTTGAATGTCCTAGCTAAATATATATGTATAATGTGCCTAAGACTTTTGCACAGTACTCTACTTAAATGTTCTACCCAGGAATCCACAGCTCCTTTTGGGAACCAAAGTTTCAGTGGCGATTTTGGAAAAGGATACAACCCTGGCTGGTGAGCAGGCAGTCTGAGGGTCCATCAGTGGTGGCATTTGGTCTTTACCTCAGGAAACATTGCCCTATTGAAGAGGAGCTTGGATGGGAGGGCTCTGGTCCAAGTGCAGGTCGAAGGGACAAGGCAGTCTGGCATGGAGTAGATGGGCCAAAATGCCAGTTGTTTTAATGAGCAATTATGGGTAAATTGGATTGGATGGCAGCAGCAGTTGACATGGATGTGGTGGGCCGAATGGCCTGTTTCTGGTCTGTTTGACAATGACTCTGAAATATCAAAGTCCACAGCTCAGAGTTTTAATACTTTTCATTTCTGGTTCCAACACAGGGCTAGGAAAAGGGCCTCGTCCTTCAAAGGCTGATGGGATAGACCACTCTGACCACACCTTGGTATCCAGGGGAGACGAAAACCATTATTTCAATAATCTGTCCCATTCTCGGGTTAGGAGCTCCATGCGATCTGTAACTTTCTCTGATCCATCGCGGCAAGATAATGAATCTACAAGCACCTTAGGACTTCATTACCTGCACAACTGGACACTGATGGATTCTCCCGACAGACCAAGGTCACTAGCTGCTCCAAAGTCATCTGTGCCAAGTGAACTGCTTCAAAGTCCAGTTATGTCCATGTCACCTCAGGCAACCTATTTGTCCAAGATCATTCCCAATGCGATCCTGCCGCCCACGGTGGACGTGGTGATGATCAGCAATAGCCAGAACTGTCTGCGCAGGCTGAGTAACAGTGGTGTGCTGTGTGCCCCCTCTCCTGCCTGCTCCCGCGCCGTTTCCCTACAGAATTACGATGGCAGGGATTGTGCTTCCAGTGATGCATGGAGTAATTCCCAGTCCTCGGAAACCATCGTATCAAACAATTCCACTATTTCATCACAGGGAAACACCAGAACTGTGTTAAATAATCATTCCACAGAAACAGATGGAGAGAAAGTGAGGGTTGATCATAACTTGACAAATACGCCCCTGGATCACCGAGCAAACACCAGCCGGTGGGTTAGTGAGTGTACTGCTCCGTCTTCTGTACCAGAGGCCGAAAGTCCCTCTGCTCGGCTTAACACCAGCAGTAAACCCACTGAGCTCTGCAGCAATGGCTATGCTAACCAGTCGCTCTCTCCTGCCCACAGCACGTGCAGCATCACTGACACCTCAGATACTCAGAGTATCACCAGTGAACGGTCCATTACAAGAAGCCTGTCAGTCAGGAAAATGAAGAAGCCGCCAGCTCCTCCGAGGAGAATGCATTCCTTACATCACGAGGAGGAGCAGGACTCAGAGCCGAGAGCTCGCGGTCCTAGTCAAACAAGCAGCTCAAGGTTGGAATTGTCCCCAGCAGGAGGAAACGATGAAAACCCTGCTCTCTGTCAGAGGTTGGTGCCTGCCCACAATGAACCATCCAGTGGGAAGTCCCTTCCTCCTCAGGATACAAGCTCAGCCAGTCAGTCTGAGCCCACAACGTCATCACCTACTGGAAGTCTAACACCAGTGAGAGTTCTTGTGCCTCCTCCCTCTCCCACTGGAGAGTCCAGGCCAGGAGCACCTGGGAGGTCTATCTCTGCATCTTCAGTCCCATCACTATCTCCTGATTCCAAATACGCCCACCTGTTTGTAATTCCCCCTCCTCCTTCCACCCCTGCTCCACCCCCTCCCAATGTAAAACCATTTAAAGTTCCAGCTGTACCCTACCCTTGGGCACGAGAAGCAATCCCACCCCCTCCACCAGGGCCTGCACCATTGCCACCAACAAAAAGGCCTTCCTTCCTCTTCAACATCCCAGCTCTTGGCTCTTCACGCCCTCATTCTCCACAGGTCCCTCTGCATGCCCGCGGCACCCCGTTGGTCACTGCGCCTGCCTGCACCACTCCATTGGTCACTGCATCTGCTGATAGCACCACCTCATTGGCCATTATATCTACACCTACTACAACCCCATTGGTTACTTCATCTACATCCGCTGTGACAGCATTGGGCACCACGTCTGCACCTACTTCAACTTCATTGGTCAGTGCATCTGAACCCACTACAGCCCCATTAGTCACCACATCGGCATCCACTGTGACCTCATTGGTCAGTGCATCTGAACCCTCTACAACCCCTTTGATTAATGCATCTGAAGCCACTACAACTCTATTGGTCACCACATCTGCACCCACTGTGAACACATTGGTCACCACACCTGCACCCACTACAACCCCATTGGCCACTGTGTCTGATCCCACTACAACCCCATTGGTCACCACATCTGTGCCCTCTACAACCTCTTTGGTCACTGCATCTGAACCCACGACAACCCCAATGATCACCACATCTGCAGCCACCTTAGCCCCACTGGTCACCATTCCGTCACCCAATCTGACTCTGTTGGTCACTGCTTCTGAACCCACTGTGACTCCACCAGTCAGCACATCTGGGGCTCCAATCGTCACTGGTTCACTAGCTTCAGGCTTGTTGGCCTCAGCCTCAGGACCCAGTGCAGCACTGACCACATCGATCTCCACCTCTGCCTCCTCCTCCACCACTGAGCAAGTGCAGATTGGAGTCATTCCACTCAAGGTGAAGCAGTTGTCTCCTCCATCTTCACCCCCTCCTTCCCACAATCCGCCTCCACCACCAGAGAAACCAGACACAGAACAACCATCTGTTCCAACCCCCTCGACCAAACTGGAACAACCACCTGTGGACTGGCCGCCCCCGCCACCCCCTCTGTCCCCGGGGGAAGTGCTGCCAGTTGTTGAGGGAGCTGCCGCTGAGTTCCTGTTCCCCCCACCACCCCCGTCCCTGCTGGAGGACGCAGCAGAAAGAAACAGGTCTCCTGAAGATGAACATTGGGCAGGTGTATCTGCTCCGCTCCCACCCTCTGCCCCTGTGGGGGTCTCACCGCCCCCTCCTCCCCTGCTGCCTGCAGGGACCACCACCTCATCGCCAAAGCCCCTCACACTAACTCCATCTTCAGTCACCAAGCAACTTCAGCCAAAGACCCAAGATGTAGAGGGAGCTGCGTCCCGCTTCCCAAACACCGGTCCGCCACCAAGTGCACCCAGTCAGGACTCGGCCAAGGGACAGGTCGTTTCACCCCCACCACAAGCAGGTACTGATGAACAAACTAGTGCTCCCATTGTCACCCCCTCGTTGCTACAGATGGTTCGACTGCGCTCAGTACAGATGAATGCCTCTGCTGTGGCAATGCCAGATAGCAATCTCCAAATGAACCGGAGCCAAGATGATGCAAAGCAGCCAAACAAAAGTAACATGACTCCCCCCAGTAAACCTGCTCGCAAGTCCTTGTCCCAGCGACTGTCATCTTCATCTGACTCGGAGCCTGCAGTGAGCGCCAACGTTCCTCTCCCTGTGAAGACCCCACCACACAGTACCGGAGGAGCAGCTGCTCAGGGACATGCCCTGCTGAGACCAGGAGACAACGAGACTCCGCTCAAATCTCCGGCTTCCACCGCCAGCTTCATCTTTTCAAAGAATGTCAGTCCCAAGAAACTGGTGTTCGAAACCCCTCGATCACTGGAGGCAGAGGCTGAGGCCAAGAGGAACTTTATGGCTGAGCTGGCCTCGGTGTCTGGACGAATAGCCTCAAAGACTGAGTCCAGGAGTTCGTCAGGCCCAACAGCTAAAGCAGTCGCAGAGGCACAGAAGAAAGCAGGCAGAGTCCCACCACCTGTAGCTAAGAAACCTTCTTTCCTGCCGGGTTCTCAGAGACTGCCCTCCACATCAACCAAAGAGACAGATGCACAGGAAACATCACAGACTCTTCAAGTGACCGGTGATGTCCAAGAGGAGAAAGGTAATTGTCAGCGTAAGGGTCGTAGATGAGGTCATAAGACCACTAAACATAGGAGCAGAAGTAGGCTATTTGGCCCATCAAGTCTGCTCCATGGCCCTGAACTCCATTTAGAAGAGCAACTTTATTTACACATCAGGCACCCTACACATGTCAATGCCAGGATTCAGTCTGAGGCTGATGGTTAAGGAAAAGAACACGCTCATCTCTCCTTCCTAAGTGTTTGGGAATTGGCTTCTTTGTTTGCCATTCAAATACTGTTCATTTTGCCCTCTCGTTTCCTGCCCAAACACAGGTGGAGACACAGACAAATGTTTTTCATGGTTTTTCTGTGGTGGATATTTCAAATTGATCAAGGATACTTTTTTTTTTGTTTCATATACACTCAATGGCCATTAGCTACACCTGCACACCTTGCTCATTAATGCAAATATCAAATCAACCAATTAGGTGGCAGCAACTCAGTGTGTCAAAGCATGCAGACATGGTCAAGAGATTTAGTTGTTGTTCAGACCAAACATCAGAATGGGTAAAAAAATGTGATCTAAGTGATTTTGACCGTGGAATGATTGTTGGTACTAGATAGGGTGGTTTGAGTATCTCAGAAACTGCTGACCTCCTGGGATTTTCATGCTTAACAGTCTCTAGAGTTCACAGAGAATGGTGCGAGAAACAAAAAACATCCAGTGAGCTTTGTTAATGAGAGAGGTCAGAGGCAAATGGCCAGACTGGTTCAAGCTGACTAACTCAAATAACCATGTGTTACGACAGCGGTGTGCAGAAGAGTATCTGTGAATGTATAACACGTCGAGCCTTGAATTGATGGGCTACAGCAGCAGAAGACCACGAACACACACTCAGACGTCACTTTATTAGGTACAGGAGCTGCCTAATTCAGAAGCCCCTGTGTGTATTTTGTTTCATGTACAATTTACCAGGATGTTGCCTGGACTTGGGGGACTGAGTTACAAGGAGATTTTGCATTGGACAGAATAATAAATTAAGTACTGAATTGAATTGAATATTCCCTAGAATGCAGGAGATTGGTGGTTGACCTGAAGGAGACATGCAGTGTGACACCATGAGGGGCGTAGACCATAACACATCGGAGCAGATTGAGACCATTTGGCTCGTGGACAGGGTGAAAGAATGTGGTATTTTTTCCCTAGGAAGGGGAAGCTTAAAAACAATAGAGCATAGGTTTAAGATCAGAGGTGAGAGATTTAAAAGACAGTAAGAGGCATAGATTGAGTGGACAGCCAGAGACTTTTTCTCAAGGTGGAAATGGCTAATATGAGGGGGGATAATTTTGAAGTGATTGGAGGAAAGTATGGGGGGGGGATGTCAGGATATCAGAGGTTTTTTTTACACAGAGTGGGTAGGTGATGGTAGGGGCAAATACATTAGGGGTATTTAACAGATAGGTACAATGATAACAAAAAATGGAGGGATATTCAGGAGGGATGTGTTAGATCGATGACGGAGGAGGTTAAAAGGGCCTGTATTGTGCTCTTTGGTCTTCTAATGATGCTACATCAAAATTGTCAAAATCAGGTTTAGGTAAAGTTTGTCTGAACTGACAGGTGACTTCAGGTTGCAGTAACGGTGAGTGAATGGTCATTGTATGATTGTGTGGAACAGCGTCACTCAAAGATTACTTTTCCTCTACTCAGGTGAGGTGAAGACCGGCAATGGAGAGGTGTCGCTGTGTAAGGGTGACTGAAGGACACATCAATCCTCAGGATATCACGGAAGACACCTTCCCTGGAATACCTGGCCTTAAATCCAAAGAAACATTTCTCAGAAAAGTTTTATTGCTAAAAGATTATAGCCTTTTTATGCAAAAAAAAAGCCAAGGTTGCTGCACCTTTGACTTTGTACTGTAGCTATGCATTCTCTGAGTAGTGACTGCTGCGGTTACAGTTCAGCAGGTGAAAGACTTTCCCTGGGGGAGCCGGTGCACCTTCGTTCGGCACTCTGCCCCCTCGTGGCTCTGGGTGGTATGGCTTAGACTGCCGGCTGATGCACAGACCGGCTGGTCTGACACCTGAGGACATTATATCTTGCCTAAAAAAAATCAAAAGTTAAAAAAAAAATCAGTAGGAAGCACACTTTTATCATGTGAGGGGTTTGGGGTTGATTTATGTATGAATCAACAGCTGCTCATGACTTAGAAACCTATTGCCTTTATTAACTTCTACATAAAAACTAATAACTTAAAATGGAAAGTAGGAAGTCCTGTCACATTGACAGTTCCCCCATGGTTCAGATCTAGGAGTCAGGTGCTGTAATGAGCCAGTGTTTGACCACAAGCCCACTATGTGATCTGACCCTCACCCAATAAAATGTTTAAAGACACTGGGCTTTCACAAACTGCTGGCCCTTTCCACTGGCAGCTCCTCCACTCTGCCATTGTGCCTTCAGCTGAATATGGTGGTATGTGTCCCAATATGTGGCAGTATTCCAGGATTAGATGATCTGGGCACTGGTGAACGGGTGAGCAAGCCGCTATGCCTGATGTCAGTGACAGCTTTAAGCCGGCAGTCTTACAGACCTAGCTGTTTGGGTCTGGTCCACTTAAGGACTGGCCTGTGTGTCTTCAGACAATTAGCTAACCGGTGATTTAATGGTGCTCAGTGGATTGTAGCAAGTTGGCTTGATCCTTGAGATCAGTGTTTCAGAATGAACAGTGGGAAAGAGCTGAAGAGTTTGATTACTAAGTGAGCACAAAGTTTGCAGAAAACAGCTAAATGGGGGGCTCAGTTTTGCTGTTTATAATCTGCAGAATTCCAGCCATAAATTGACTAATTCTTGACTTTTTTACAAGCTGGTGGATGGTATGTTCACCTGACACACATAACTTAACGTGACTGCTTATTTCTTTTAATAGATGGTTGGAAGACGTACAGTTTTTGCATCCTTCACTGCATTTTGTGCTTTAATTGGAGTTGGTTGGGACCAATGATGTGCAAACTTTATTCCACCAGTTTCCTGGTTGAACTGGAGAAGGAACGGTGTAGTAATTGTTCCTGCTGCTATCTGGAGCTTTCTGAAAACACTCCGAAAAACTGGACCAAACATTCACTACTGATCTTTATATTCTGTTAGCAAATGACTTGTGTCTTCCTGAAATACAGATACTTTGCACAGTTAGAATTGCAACTGCTTTTGCCTTGATTGTAGATGGGCAGTGAAGATTAGACAGCATTACTGATACGACACTTCTTAGCAAGGTCCTCTCCAAGATGGACCAGCTTTTCCTGAACTTCATAGATTCCAAAGAGAACACACGTGAAGCCCATGTGTGCTCAACCCTCAACTGTTGCCTCTTTACAAACAGGTGGGAACAGAAGTCATTTCCTCTTGCTTCAGGTCTCCTCCTTTGAATCTTACAGTCATAGTGCACTACTATACATAAAAGGCCCTTCAACCCATCTAGTCCATGCCAAACTGTTTTTCTTCCTAGTCCCATTGACCTGCACCTGAATCATAGCCCTCCATACCCTCCCAATCCGTACCTATCCAAATTTCTCTTAAATGTTGAAATCGAACCCACGTCCACCACTTTCACAGGCAGCTTGTTCCATATTCTCACCTCCCCCTGAGTGAAGAAGTTCTCCCTCAAGTTCCCCTTAAACATTTCGCCTTTCACTCTTAACCCAAGTCTCACTCAACCTCAATTTACCCTATCCATTGCCGTATCTTTGAACTTCTCCCTTTGTATCTCCTCCCGGGTTCCTGTCACTTTCCCTGACTGTGCAGTGGGGTAACTAAGACCTCAGCCAGAGCCCGCCTTGAATGAAGCCTTTAGTTATTGTCAAGATTGCCGATTGAATTGAGTTACATGATGATTATCAGCCAAATATCTAGAAATAGGGACAGAGAAAGTTAAACCATGAACCTAATCCTGGAACCCTGACCATCGAGCCTGTAGTAATTAGTTCTGAAGCACACCCACTAGCTTTCTGTTTGATATTGGAGGAGCTTCAGTGTGAGTGTAACCTGAGTGATTGGACAGTCTGATTGGACTTCAGGAGAACTTGATCAGAAGTATAAACTAAATCTTTTCCATTGTGTTAATGCACATGGCTCAAAATGCTACTACTCTCTATGTCTATCTTGAACGTCACTGTGCAAGGTACAGTTGTGCTTTGCCTTTACTGTTTAGTTCAAATCAAAATGTTCAGTGGAAGACTGAAACAAGAAGTGTATGGATTTTTAACACACACCACAACTAAAGTTTGCTCACTGACAAATTTCATACAGGTACATAATCAATATTCTGAATAATAGAACTTGTTATTACTTTTCAGTTTGATTTAGCTTTTGAACAATCTGTAAGTGGGTATGGTTCATCTCTGGGGAACTTATAAATTTAGCAGAGCTTAACCCTCATTAAATAATGGGCATGCATCTTTGTAAATTAATTTTCTTGCTAAGCTAAAATGGGAATTATTCTTTCTTTAGGCACATTAAATTTTATTTCACGTGCTGAGAAGGTGTCAAAGAAACTAACTTTGATTATTGACCCTTACAGGGTCCTTGAACAGAATAGAAGTACCAACGAGTTCTGAAAATTCTTTAAATAATGCGCTTACAAGAGTGTTAATATTTGGCTATCATAAATTAATATTTAAGTAAAACTTTTATTTTCTTCAGTCGAAAGGCCTATTTATGTGGGGGATGTGGACAAAGTTAGATCAGCAGATGGCAAAAGATTACAGGCTAATATTTCCAAGCTGTTTACAGGCCAAAGGGTGAATGTGATTTGGCTGGGCCAGTGCAGGGGCTGTGGGTGGGCTGGGATGAATTCCATCCACATGGCTAGGTCTTATATTTGACGCATAATCTCCAATCTCTCAGGGTGCTCTTCAAAGCTCAAAGCAGTTTCCCAACCTGAAATCAATACTGCATTGAACAATATTTCATGCTGTCTGTGGACCAGTAGTTGTTTATGCAAGAACTCTGCCTTTTTAATGGATGTCTTTCAAGAGCCGTGCCTTGTCTACCCCATTCCTGACACAACACTACAGTCATAAAGGGCAGGATTTAGGGTTGTGAACAGTTCAACCCTTTCCTGTACTCATGACTATGGGATGCCCCAAAGAAAGATCTCTATATTCAGGATTACAATTGCTATATACTGATGGGGTTTCCCTGTTTCCTACTGTAACCAGTATTATTGGAAATGTTCCATAGGATGATGTTATATCTATTGAGAATCATTTGATATTTTGTTCCACACTCTGCACTATCCCGATGGTTGCAATTTGGTTTAAACTTCCCGAAAGGAATGAGGGAGTTGTTCCTTTTCACACCAAAGAGACTAGGCCTCATGTTTCTGCAGACATCGCTGTGAGCTCCATCCCATTGCCTCTTCAGGGCCATTAGGTGGTAATGCTGTGCATGAGCGGCAAGCCAGAAACATTGTGCCCTTTGTCAGAGGCTCCTTTGAATGCCATAATCACCAGGTTGCTCACGTCCCCTGAGCGTGTAAACTGCAATTACTTGCCCATGAATTTGAACGTTTTTACAATTATCCCTGTCGTTACGCAGCGGTAAACAAAAATAAACAGATAAAATTCTCCCAGTTTGTTCTGATGGATATGCTGGCCAGCTCCCTCATTCCTCGCCCTGACCTCTGTCTGCACTGCTGACAGTCTGGATCCTAACTGCAGTATGAACGCAAAGGAATGAGCATTTTCTGCACATTGTATATTTGATATTGCATTGTAGATCCAGCCTAGCTGGGAATTAAAGTGGGCTGTGGCCTTAAACTTAATCACTTAAGGGTATAAACTGATTTTCAAATATTTTTAGGAAATTTCACTTGTGCAATGACATAATATATATATTTCTGTACTGATAATAAATTAGCAAATGAATTTCCAACCTGTGTCACTTTAATGTGTCTGCACTGAAGAACTGAATATGAACTAAACCCGTCGTCTACACGTATTCATCCTGTGAATGGCGGGAAGTCCACAAAATCACATTGGATAACTGACAGATGTCCAATCAGTCCTGGACTCACATCCACCGATAACTTTAATAAGTTAGAACGAACTACTCCACTAAGCCTATGAACTTCTAAACACTCTCTGAGCTTTTGCAGATACAGAACTAAAATTGCATTTCCCTGCAGACTGGGAGCCTGAGAACCACAAGGAGAAAGATCTCATATTGTGAAAAAGGATGGCTCTGTCGTGCTTGATGTACGAAACTTGGGCTTGGAGATTAGATAAGGAAGGGAATCAGTCCTGGTACTAAAGGTTCAGTTCATCAGAACCCTTCGAACCCCAGTCTAGACTCTAGACTCTGGATTCACACCTGGAGAAGGACCAATTGGATGAACCTTGCCAGTCCATTCCTAGACAGAACCATATCATGGTATGCAGAACGTAGAGCTTCCCCCACAGTTACAGATCCTTCAGTGCTGACCTTGTAACCTACCGCACAACCAATCTAACTCCTACACAGCCCACAGCCCTCCATTGTCTTTAATCCATGCGCCTATCTCTTAAATGTCCCAAATGTATCTACCTCTACCGCCACTCCTGGCAGCACATTCCACACAACCACAACTCTCTGTGTAAAAGAAAATTACCTCTGACATCCCCCCTATACTTTCCTCCATAAAAGAATGTCCTCTGGTATCAATGCCCCAGATGATTGTCCACTCTATCTGCCCAACCATTTCTTGCTGATCACAGACCACCCAGCTGGTCCCAATTTCCTGCACGTGGCCCATCTCTCTCCATGTACCTATCCAAGTGATACTAGTGTACTAGCAAAACCTCTTCCTCTGGCACCTCATCACTTTTACTCACCTCCCTCTGAAAAAACTACTCCTCGGGTCTTTCCCAACTCACCCTAAGCCTGCCCTGGCTTGTCTTTGCTACTCAAAATAATAGATGGAATAACTTTAACCACCTTCCAATCTTCAGGAACATCACCAATGGCCAACGATGAAGCAAGTATCTCCGCAGAGACTTCCGCAATTTCTAACATCACCCGAAGTCCAAGGATGCGTTTGGTCAGGCCCTGGAGATTTATCTAACTTAATACCATGCAAGGCTGCAAATATTTCCTTCCCGGATGAATAGAACAGAACTTTGTTGTCATTCCTCAATACAATAAGATTGCGATGCTACTCCAGTCTGTGCAAAGCAGATATTTACAATGCATGCGGTACAGCTTAATCAAAAAAAATCCCATATTTACATCAACAAGTGTCTTCGATAGTCCATGCCACTCAAAGGTCATTGACAAGCTGGGCTGTCGGATTATTCAGCTGCCCAACAGCCCTCGGGAAGAAGCTTCAGTGTCTCCTACCAGATGAGATTGAACAGACCGTGTCCGGAATGGGGTGGGTCTTTAATAATGCTACGAGTGGCTGTAAGCATCGAGAGTTGTAGATTGTCCCCAGGAACAGTAGTTGAGTCCCATTGTTGAATTGAGATGTCCTAATCACCCGTGGAACTGCTTTGTAATATGAATGTCCTCCAAAACATCTCCTCTTGTTTCCTTTCACTCCGGAACAACCATGATTTTCTCCTCAGTAAACCCGGAGGAGAAACATTAGAAGCCCCACCCATCTCCTGTGGCTCGAGATGTTGTCAACCCTGCTGATCTTTCTGGGTGTTTCTCTCCATAAATAAACTTTTAATCTACAGCAGCTGGAGAACATCTTTGGGATTTTCCTTAACCTTTTACCTGCCATCCTCTCGCTCTGCCCTTCTCATTTCCCTCTTGAGTGGACTAGAGTCATACAGCACAGGAACAGGCTCTTCAGCCCATCTAGTCCATGCCAAACTGTTATTCCGTCTAATCCCATTGACCTGCACCTGGACCATAGCCCTCCACATCCCTCCCATCCATGTACTCGTCCAATCTTTGCTTAAATGTTGAAATCGAACCCGTATCCGTCACTTCCACTGGCAGCTCCTTCCTCACTCTCACCACCCTCTGAATGAAGAAGCTTCCCCCCAACCCATGTCCCCCTTAAATATTTCACCCTTAACCTGCTCTATGACCTCCAGTTCTAGTCTCGCCTGGCCTCAGTGGAAAAAGCCTGCTTGCATTTACTGTATCTATACCCCTCATCATTTTGTATATCTTGATCAAATTTCCTCTCAGTCTTCTACGCTCCGGGGAATAAGTCAGGCAGCATCCTAGTAAACCTCTTTCTGCACCCTCTCCAAAGCCTTGCCATCCTTCCTATAGTGAGGCAGGGCAGGCAACCGAAGTTTCAGTCAGGGAGAACTTTGGCACTAATAACCATAATTATATTACTTTTAAGATCATGATGGAAAAAAATAGCAAAGGTCCAGTGGTTGGGACCCTAAGCTGGAGCAGGCCTCATTTCGAGGGAATTAGACAGGATCTAGCAGGGGTCAATATTTGAAGCAACAGGAATGAATGACAAGATGGAGGATTTTGAGTGTCCAGGAGCAGCAAGACCCTGTTAAGGTGAAGTGTAAACCCGACAAGTTTGGAGAACCCTGGCTATCGAGGGATATTCAGGCTCTGACCAGGAAATAGAAGGAAGGATACATTGGGTTTGGGAGGGTGGGGTCGAGTGAGTCCCTTCATGACTATAAAGAGATTACGAATACAAAATTTCTTCTGAGATTTTTAATAAGAATTAAAAATCTTTCACTAAGTTTGAAAATTTACAAGGATGTTGCCAGCACTTGAAGACCTGAGTGATAGAGAAAGGCTGAATTGTTTAGAACTTCATATCCTAGCGTGTAGGAGACTGAGGGGAAATTTAATAGAGATATACAAAATGAACAGGCCTATAGATAGAGTATGTTCAAGCAGGCTTTTTCCACTGAGGCCGGGTGCGATTGGAACCCAAGGTTATCTCCACCCCACCACCCACCCTCCCCAATCAGACCTTCGATATAATGACATAGGAAACTGCTGGACACATTTTACAAATTCCAGCTCATCCAGGCTGTTCACACTCTGGCTGGCCCAAGCCCTGGTAAGGCTCAGATACTGAGAGGAATGATCCATTCAGTTACAATCCCACAGAGCTAGTCTTGTAGAAGAGTTATGCTCAAGGTCCAGGCTAATATTTAACCCTCAGTCTACATTGTGAATTCAGATTATACCTACACTAACATATTTATCTGATAACTGGTCACGTGTAGGTTAGCTGTTGCCTGGCAACAGTAGTTATAATTCACATGCATTCTGTAGGTTTGACTCCTTCCAAGGCCACAAAAGGTGCCACACACATTACGTTTTAATCCAGCACCCCTCCCAAAAACATTATTGATCTGTTTGAACCCAGAATCGGTATAGCAATGCACCATTGGTCATTTTACATCAAAAGCTTCAGATTTTCCATTGGTTAGAAGACAGTTAATTTAAATAAGTAGAAATTTCCTTTGAACTCATGTGTTCTTCAGTGTGCTGTTGACAGTCCCATTTGACAAATCACAGCTGGGTGATATTTGTGTTGTGAATTATAGCACCAGATGTTTCAGAACGGTTACACTATTGGCACATCAGCCAGTCTGCACCATGTCAGGTCCAGGATGCAGAGGTCTGTTGATTGGTCAGCGTTGTACGTATCGCTTTCTCCAGTGATAATGCAAAGGACTCATCTGCCACCTTAACACTGCCCTCGACATCCAACAGGTCCTAATGACAGACATCCCACCTCTCCTGGAAGTGCCGGGAGTCTCCCGCATATTGATAGTGGCTCCCTGATGCCCGCAAACTATATACAATATCACGGAAATCAATATTTTTGAGAGCGAGTGAGCGAGAGAAAGCAAGAGAGAGAGAGAGAAAAGCAAGCGAGAGCGCGAGAGAGAGAAAGCAAGAAAGAGCGCGCGAGCGACCGCGAGAGAGAGAGAGAGAGAGAGAGAGAGAGAGAGAGAGCGAGCGCGCGCCATGGCAGAGTGTTCCAAAAAAAAAGAAAATATAAAATGTACATCACCCCAGACTGCACTAAAGTATAATAGGGGTCCCTGCATAATAGGGGTAAAAAATAATGACAGTGTTGCTCGCTGCACTGTTTGCAACAGTGACTTTTCTATTGCCCATGGTGGGTTAAGACTGTAAATGACATGTTGAGGTGAGTTTAACAGGTGTCATTCGTTCACTAGCATAGCTAACGTTATTTAAACTAGCTGGCCAGCTGCTAGGGAGCTACTCTATTGCAGACATCCCACCTCTCCCGGAAGTCTCCCGCAAATTGATGGTGCTACCTCCCTGAAATCAGTTTTTGCAGGGTGGGATGTCTGTAATGAGCCCCACTCCTCTGTCCACTGCCCCTCCAGGTGGCCATACGATCCCTAGATTCCCAATTCCACTGATAGATTACCTTACAATGTAACTCTCTCTGCATCTTTTATTTTCCCCTCTGATTTAAAGTTCAAAGCTGAAGGTACTTTTATTATCAAAATATGTATACTATATACAACCTTGTGATTCATCTCCTTACAGGCAGCCACAAAACAAAGAAACCCAAAGAACCCATAAATAAACATCAAAGACCCAATTTCCAGACAGAAAACAAACTGCAAAAAATAAAAGTAAGCAAATAGTGTTCAGAACAATATTGAATCCATTGACACAAAGCCTGGAGCAGCTGGAGCAGGCCATAGCCTCAGCCTCAGTTCAGCACAGAGCCCTCAGACACAGAACCTGGAGCAGGCCACAGCCTCAGCCTCAGTTCAGCACAGAGCCCTCAGACACAGAACCTGGAGCAGGCCACAGCCTCAGCCTCAGTTCAACACGGAACCCAGAGCAGGCCACAGTCTCAGCCTCAGTTCAGCACTGAGCAGAGTAAATATGGTGGAGCAGCGAGCAGAACCAGCCCGACCTTGCCTCTTGTCCCAACACTCTGCTTTTTGAATTCATCTGGCCTGCTGTTTAAATCATCCAAACATCGGGTCATTCCTTGCACTAGGGCCTGGGCCTTGTCGCATCGATATGCTCTGGGGCCTGGACTCTGCCACCACGTTTCAGCCCATACCTGACCTTTCCAGATAGTCCTGGCACTTAGATCAATCCAGCCTCACTCACAACGCTTTGGATGGGCTTTGAATCCGCTTTTCCTCTGCCCCGAGTTTGCTCTGCTCTACTCGCCCTGACTTTGCCTCGAACATGCCTTGCTTTGACCTTTGACCTTGCCTCACTCCTGCTCACTTTGACCCTTGAACTTGCCTCACACCTGCTCACTTTGACCCTTGACCTCACCTCATACCTGCTCGCTTTGACCCTTGACTCAGCCTCACCTTTGCTCAGCTCGCCATTGTTTGCGGTGATCGTTTACCATTAATTTTGCAAGAAAAATTGTTATTAATAAAGTAATTGCTTGTTTTGTTCACCACAAGTAACTAATTGCTGGGCTTCACCAGTGGCATCTTGAACCGGAAATTTAGTCATCAGCCTGGTCTCACTGCCTCTACAGCCTGAGATAATCAGCTGTTTTTTTACTGTCCCACCATCTCTGTGTCACCATAAAGGTGTAGAGTTGCTCGATCTTCCTTTGGCCCTCATGAGAACGTGCCTCAGCTCTATCGTTCCACCATAATTTTCTCTGTCAATTCTTCAATCAAATTTACTAGGATGGAATACACTTTCATCTCACAGAAACTGGTCACCCTCTTGTTAATTATTTTTACTTTGGATCTACAGAGAGCCTAGGTCCTATGGCATAGGGTCAATATCTCCTTCCTCATTGGGCCAGTGATACGCTGTTCCAGAGGATTATTCAGCAGCTCTTCATCATCCTCACCCTTAACCCTGTTGCTAACTCAGTGCACGTTGGGATAATGGTATTTCTCTGGAGCACCCCTGGTACTTTAACACAGAAAAATGGCTGGCCCATCTCTGGGTAAAAGAGTTAGAGGCTGTTCAGCACTGCTGATGTTCATTCCCTCAATGCTCAGTTTCATGAAGGGAGAAGTTTTGAAAGGGGGGAAGTTTCGAAAAGGGAGACGTTTCAGAAATGGGGAAGTTTAAGAAGGGGGGAAGTTTCCGGAAGGGGAAAGTTTCCAGAAGGGGTAAGTTTCTGGAAGGGGGGAAGTTTCAGAGGGGGGGCAAGTTTCTGGAAGGGGAAAGTTTCTGGAAGGGAAAAGTTTCCGGAAAGGGGGATGTTTCAAAGGGGGGAGTTTTGAAAGGGGGGGAGTTTTTAGAAGGGGGGAAGTTTCCGGAAGGGGAAAGTTTCCAGAACGGGGGCAGTTTTGAAAGGGGGGAAGTTTAAGAAGAGGGGAAGTTTCCGGAAGGGGGGAAGTTTCAAAAGGGGCGTTTCCTTTAGGGGGGAAGCTTTGGTTGATATGGTCACAATGGACATATGGAAATCATTATTTATTTAGATGTACAGAGTAGAACAGACCCTTCTGGCCCAATGAGCTGCACCACCCAGCAATTCGCTGATTTTACCCTTGCCTAAAGGACAGGTTACAATGACCAATTAACCTGCTAACTGGTACATTTTCGGAATGTGGGAGGAAACTGGAGTGCCCAGTGGAAACCCGTGCACTTGTGGGAAGGAATGTACAAACCTACTTACAGAGGAGACAGGAATTGCACTCTGGACTCTGAGGCCCTGCACTAACCCCTACACTACCTCTGTCATGTATCAGAGACATCATTTATATTGGTAGAAAAGTTTTGGTGTCACATTAACCATATTCATTTTCTCAACAAGGTTAGAAATCTCACTTGTGAAGGGGATATCAGTACTAAACAGGTAATTAGGAATTTAATTTTCCAAACCAGCATTGTTAAAGCATGAAACTCAGTCTTAGCTCTCTGCCCCCGCAACCCCCGCCCCGCCCCGTTACTTATCTGGGGAGGAGGTGGGAGGAGTGGAATATTTAATTTTCTATTATTGCAAGAATGCTTATTCACTGCCCCCTCCTGTAATGCCAGGGCCCTTTGTTACATAGAGTAACGGTGACTAGATATTGGCTTCAGCATCACCCTCAACCCTAATACTGACAGAGTGCTGAAGAAGGAAGTGGTATGTGGTAATGGAAAGGCAAACTCTTAATAAAGCTGTGGTGCTCAAAATATAGCGGGGATCTCCTACTGATCTTCAAGTGCAAAGTCAGTGCACTGGAGAGACACCCACATCTCAAAAATAGGAAAGAGCAGGGTTTTCTCAATGGAATAGTTTTCTCAGTGGGTTACACCTCAGCTCAAGTTATGATCAGCTACTAATCTGAGCACTCTCTATCCTTCCAACCTTTACTAAGCAGATACATAGGACATTGAACTTAGAACGTACAGCACAGGGCCTTCAGCCCACAACGACGTGCTGATCTTTTAACCTACTTCACCATCAATTTAACTCTTCCCTTTCACATAGCCGTCCATTTCTCCTTTATCCATGTGACTATCGAAGAGTCTCTTAAATATCCCAAATGTAGTCTGAAGCTTACATACCCTTCCTAAAATGAGGCGAGTAGAACTGACCACAATATTTATGTGTGGTCTAGCCAGAGTCTAACCAAGCTGCAACATTATCGTGAGACTCTTGAAAGATCATATCTTTATGATTAATCAGAGATTTTAGAAGTCAAGGGACAACCACTGAATTTGGATAAATAGGAAGTGATCATGGACAAGGATAGATCTGGTCCTAGGGTTGAGGTTCTGAACTGGAAGAAGGCCAAATTTGAAGAAATGAGAAAAGATTTAAAAAGTGTGGATTGGGACAGGTTGTTCCCTGGCAAAGATGTGATCAGTAGGTGGGAAGCCTTCAAAGGAGAAATTTTGAGAGTGCAGAGTTTGTATGTTCCTGTCAGGATTAAAGGCAAAGTGAATAGGAATAAGGAACCTTGGTTCTCAAGGGATATTGCAACTCTGATAAAGAAGAAGAGGGAGTTGTATGACATGTATAGGAAGCAGGGAGTAAATAAGGTGCTTGAGGAGTATAAGAAGTGCAAGAAAATACTTAAGAAAGAAATCAGGAGGGCTAAAAGAAGACATGAGGTTGCCTTGGCAGTCAAAGTGAAGGATAATCCAATGAGCATTTACAGGTATATTAAGAGCAAAAGAATTGTAAGGGATAAAATTGGTCCTCTTGAAGATCAGAGTGGTCGGCTATGTGCGGAACCAAAGGAAATGGGTGAGATCTTAAATTGGTTTTTTGCGTCTGTATTTACTAAGGAAACTGGCATGAAGTCTATGGAATTAAGGGAAACAAGTAGTGAGATCATGGAAACTGTACAGATCGAAAAGGAGGAGGTCCTTGCTGTCTTGAGGAAAATTAAAGTGGATAAATTCCCGGGACCTGACAGGGTGTTCCCTCAGACCTTGAAGGAGACTAGTGTTGAAATTGCAGGGGCCCTGGCAGAAATATTTAAAATGTCACTGTCTACAGGTGAGGTGCCGGAGGATTGGAGAGTGGCTCATGTTGTTCCATTGTTTAAAAAAGAATCGAAAAGTAATCCGGGAAATTATAGGCCAGTAAGTTTAACGTCGGTAGTAGGTAAGTTATTGGAGGGAGTACTAAGAGACAGAATCTACAAGCATTTGGATAGACAGGGACTTATTAGGGAGAGTCAACATGGCTTTGTGCGTGGTAGGTCATGTTGACCAATCTATTGGGAGTTTTTCGAGGAGGTTACCAGGAAAGTGGATGAAGGGAAGGCAAATGGATATTGTCTACATGGACTTTAGTAAGGCCCTTGACAAGGTCCTGCATGGGAGGTTAGTTAGGAAAATTCAGTCGCTAGGTATACATGGAGAGGTGGTAAATTGGATTAGACATTGGCTCAATGGAAGAAGCCAAAGAGTGGTAGTAGAGAATTGCTTCTCCGAGTGGAGGCCTGTGACTAGTGGTGTGCCACAGGGATCAGTGCTGGGTCCATTGTTATTTGTCATCTATATCAATGATCTGGATGATAATGTGGTAAATTGGATCAGCAAATTTGCTGATGATACAAAGATTGGAGGTGTAGTAGACAGTGAGGAAAGTTTTCAGAGCCTGCAGAGGGGCACTTGGACCAGCTGGAAAAATGGGCTGAAAAATGGCAGATGGAGTTTAATACAGACAAGTGTGAGGTATTACACGTTGGAAGGACAAACCAAGGTAGAATATACAGGCTTAATGGTAAGGCACTGAGGAATGCAGTAGAACAGAGGGATCTGGGAATACAGATACAAAATTCCCTAAACGTGGCGTCACAGGTAGATAGGGTTGTAAAGAGAACTTTTGGTACATTGGCCTTTATTAATCAAAGTATCGATTATAAGAGCTGGAATGTTATGATGAGGTTGTATAAGGCATTGGTGAGGCCGAATCTGGAGTATTGTGTTCAGTTTTGGTCACCAAATTACAGGAAGGATATAAATAAGGTTGAAAGAGTGCAGAGAAGGTTTATAAGGATGTTGCCGGGACTTGAGAAACTCAGTTACAGAGAAAGGTTGAATAGGTTAGGACTTTATTCCCTGGAGCGTAGAAGAATGAGGGGAGATTTGATAGAGGTATATAAAATTATGATGGGTATAGATAGAGTGAATGCAAGCAGGCTTTTTCCACTGAGGCAAGGGGAGAAAAAAACCAGAGGACATGGGTTAAGGGTGAGGGGGGAAAAGTTTAAAGGGAACATTAGGGGGGCTTCTTCAAACAGACAGTGGTGGGAGTATGGAATGAGCTGCCAGGGGAAGTGGTAAATGCAGGTTCTTTTTTAACATTTAAGAATAAATTGGACAGATACATGGATGGGAGGTGTATGGAGGGATATGGTCCGTGTGCAGGTCAGTGGGACTAGGCAGAAAATGGTTCGGCACAGCCAAGAAGGGCCAAAGGGCCTGTTTCTGTGCTGTAGTTTTTCTATGGTTTCTATGGTTTCTACGGTTTCTACGGTTTCTACGGTTTCCTTCTAAGTGATTTAAATGGAATATAAAGATATAAAGAGGTTTAGATGGTACAGAATTTGTAAGGAGGGTTTCTCAAATCAATATGTAGATGATCCCACAAGAGGTGGGACTGCACTGCATCTGCTGTTGGGCAAAAGCCCGTAAGACCATAAGATATAGGAGCAGAATTAGGCCATTTGGCCCATCGAGATCATGGCAGATCCATTTTCCTCTCAACCCTAATCCCCTGCCTTCTCTCTGCATCACTTCATGCCCTGGTGAATCAAGAATCTATCACCGTCTGCCTTAAATGCACCCAATGATCTGACCTCCACATCCGCCTGTGGAAATGAATTCCACAGATTCACCTCTAAAGAAATTCCTACTTATCTCTGTTCTAAATGGAGGCCACCCTATTTTGAGGTCGCGCCCTTGAGTCCTTGATTCTTCCATCACAGGAAACATCCTCTCCACATTCATTCTGTCTAGGTCTTTCAACATTTGATGGGTTTCAATGAGATCCCCCCTCATTCTTCTAAGTTCCATCAAGTTCAGACCCAGAGCCATGAAATGCTCCTCATATGATAAGCCTTTAATTTCTGGAATCATTTTATTGAAACTCATTTCAATCCTCTCCAATGTCCTTTCTTAATTAAGAGGCCCAAAACTGTTCGCAATGAGTACTCCTGTTTGAGTACTGTTGCGGGGAACGGCCGCGCCTCTGGCCCTGTGGCTCAGAAGGGTGGGGAAAGGAAGAAGGCAACTGCAATAGGAGACTCTATAGTTAGGGGGTCAAACAGGCGATTCTGTGGACGCAGGAAAGAAACTCCGATGGTAGTTGCCTCCCAGGCGCCAGGGTCCGGGATGTTTCCAATCGCGTCCACGATATCCAGAAGTGGGAAGGTGAACAGCCAGAGGTCATGGTACATATTGGTACCAATGACGTAGGTAGGAAAAGGGAGGAGGTCTTGAAAACAGACTACAGGGAGTTAGGAAGGAAGTTGAGAAGCAGGACTTCAAAGGTAGTAATCTCGGGAATACTGCCTGTGCCACGTGACAGTGAGACTAGGAACAGAGTGAGGTGAAGGATAAATGCGTGGCTGAGGGATTGGAGCAGGGGGCAGGGATTCAGATTTTTGGATCACTGGGACCTTTTTCGGGACAGGTGTGACCTGTATAAAAAGGATGGGTTGCACTTGAATCCAAGGGAGACCAATATCCTGGCAGGGAGATTTGCTAAGACTACTGGGGAGAGTTTAAACTAGTATTGCTGGAGGGTGTGGGAACCAAATTGAAGAGACAGAGGAAGAAGCTGTTGGCTCACAAATAGCAAAAGGTTGGAGACAGTGCGAGAGGGAGGATAGGCAAGTGATAGAGAAGGGATGTACTCAGACTGATGGTTTGACATGTGTTGATTTTAATGCAAGAAGCATCATGAACAAAGCAGACTAGTTTAGAGCCTGGATCAGTACTTGGAGCTATGATGTTGTGGGTATTACAGAGACTTGGATGGCTCAAGGGCAGTTAATTAAAGTGCCGGGCTTTAGATGTTTCAGAAAGGACAGGGAGGGAGGCAAATGAGGTGGGGGTGTGGCACTGCCGATCAGAGATAGTGACACAGCTGCAGAAAAGGAGGAATTCATGGAGGGATTGGGTACTGAGTCTCTGTGGGTGGAAGTTAGGAACAGGAAGGGGCCAATAACCCTACTGGGTGATTTTTACGGACCACCCAATAGTAACAGGGACATTGAGGAGCAGATAGGGAGACAAATTCTGTAAAGATGTAATAGTAACAGGGTTGTTGTGGTGAGAGGTTTTAATTTCCCAAATATTAATTGGCATCTTCTTAGAGCAAGGGGTTTAGATGGGGCGGGGTTTGTTAGGTGTGTTCAGATTATAAGGCTAGCAGGAAAGGAGTTTAAGAATGAAGTTAGGAGAGCCAGAAGGGGCCATGAAAAGGCCTTGGCAGACAGGATTAAGGAAAACCCCAAGGCATTCTACAAAAATGTGAAGAGTAAGAGGAGAAGGCAGAGGGTGGTGGTGGAGGGAGTACATTCAGATTGGAGGGTTGTGACTAGTGGTGTCCCGCAAGGATCGGTTCTGGGACCTCTACTTTTCGTGATTTTTATTAACGACCTGGATATGGGGGTAGAAAGGTGGGTTGGCAAGTTTGCAGACGACACAAAGGTTGGTGATGCTGTAGATAGTGTAGAGGATTGTCAAAGATTGCAGAGAGACATTGATAGGATGCAGAAGTGGGCTGAGAAGTGGCAGATGGAGTTCAACCTTGAGAAGTGTGAGGTGGTACACTCTGGAAGGACAAACTCCAAGGCAGAGTACAAAGTAAATGGCAGGATACTTGGTAGTGTGGGGGAGCAGAGGGATCTGGGGGTACATGTCCACAGATCCCTGAAAGTTGCCTCACAGGTGGATAGGGTAGTTAAGAAAGCTTATGGCGTGTTAGCTTTCATAAGTCGAGGGATAGAGTTTAAGAGTCGCGATGTAATGATGCAGCTCTATAAAACTCTGGTTAGGCCGCACTTGAAGTACCGTGTCCAGTTCTGGCCACCTCACTATAGGAAGGATGTGGAAGAGTTGGAAAGGGTACAGAAGAGATTTACCAGGATGCTGCCTGGTTTAGAGAGTATGGATTATAATCAGCGATTAAGGGAGCCAGGGCTTTACTGATTGGAGAGAAGGAGGATGAGAGGAGACATGATAGAGGTGTACAAGATATTAAGAGGAATAGATAGAGTGGATAGCCAGGGCCTCTTCCCCAGGGCACCACTGCTCAATACCAGAGGACATGGCTTTAAGATAAGGGGTGGGAAGTTCAAGGGGGATATTAGAGGAAGGTTTTTTACTCAGAGAGTGGTTGGTGCATGGAATGCACTGCCTGAGTCAGTGGTGGAGGCAGATACACTAGTGAAGTTTAAGAGACTACTAGACAGGTATATGGAGGAATTTAAGGTGGGGGTTATATGGGAGGCAGGGTTTGAGGGTCGGCACAACATTGTGGGCCGAAGGGCCTGTAATGTGCTGTGCTATTCTAGTGGAACAGTGTGTATGGAACAGGAGGAGGTAGCGGAGGTACTTAATGAATACTTTGCTTCAGTATTCATTATGGAAAAGGATCTTGGCGATTATAGCGATGACACAGTGGATTGAAAAGCTTGAGCATATAGACATTAAGAAAGAAGATGTGCTGGAGCTTTAGGAAAACATCATTGTAAAAGTCACCGGACCGAACGAGATGTACCCCAGGCTACTGTGGGAGGCAGGGGAGGAGATCGCTGAGCCTCTGGCGATGACCTTTGCATCATCAATGGGGACGGGAGAGGTTCCAGAGGATTGGAGGGTTGCAGATGTTGTTCCCTTATTCAAGAAAGGGAGCAGAGATAGCCCAGGAAATTATAGACCAGTGAATCTTATTTCAGTGGTTGGTACATTGATGGAAAAAATCCTGAGAGGCAGGATTTATGAACATTTGGAGAAGTATAATATGATTAGGAATAGTCAGCATGGCTTTGTCAAAGGCAGGTTGTGCCTTATGAGCCTGATTGAATTTTTTGAGGATGTGACTAAACACATTGCAGTGGATGTAGTGTATATGGATTTCAGCAAGGCATTTGCTAAGGTACCCCATGCAAGGCTTATTGAGAAAGTAAGGAAGCATGGGATCCAAGGGGACATTGCTTTGTGGATCCAGAACTGACTTGCCCAAAAAAGGCAAAGAGTGGTTGTAGACAGGTCATATTCTGCATGGAGGTCAGTGACCAGTGGTGTGCCTCAGCGCTCTGTTCTGGGACCCTTTCTCTTTGTGATTTTTATAAATGACCTGGATGAGGAAGTGGAGAGATGCGTTAGTAAATTTGCTGATGACACAAAGGTTGGGGGTGTTGTGGATAGTGTGGAGGGCTGTCAGAGGTTACAGCGGGACATCGATAGGATGCAAAACTGGACTGAGAAATGGCAGATGGAGTTCATCCCAGATAAATGCGAGGTGGTTCATTTTGGTAGGTCAAATATGATGGCAGAATATAGTATTAGTAGTAAGACTCTTGGCAGTCTGGAGGATCAGAGGGATCTTGGGGTCTGAGTCCAGGACACTCAAAGCTGCTGCGCAGGTTGACTCTGTGGTTAAGAAGGCACATGGTGGGACTGAGTTTAAGAGCCGAGAGGTAATGTTACAGCTATATAGGACCCTGGTCTCAATCTGTTACAAATGTCATTCCCACAGGTGTTATCTTTTCTCCGCTATAGGCTCTTATTGGGATATCTGCAGGCTTCCGTTCATTGTATCTGAAATGCCATTCCAACTCATTTTGTGGAAAGAATGAAATAGCTGAGCCAGTGCCCAATTCCATTTTAATTAATTTGCCGGTCACTCTGGAAGCAGTTACATTCACAGTCATGAAGTGTTTTGAGAGGGTTGGTGATGAGATATATCAACTCCTGCCTGAGAAGCGACTTACACCAGCTCCAGTCTACATACCGGAGCAACAGGTCCAGAGCAGATGCCATCTCATTGGATCATCAATCAATCCTGGAACATCAGGACATCAAGGATGCAGATATCAGGATGGTCTTTATCGACTGCAGCTCAACCTTCAATACTGTAACCTACAGACAGGACTTCAATCTACAGACTGGACATTCATGGAGACTTTAACCGACAGACTGGACACTCATGGGGACTTTAACCGACAGACTGGACACTCATGGGGACTTCAATCTACAGACTGGACACTCATGGGTACCTTAACCGACAGACTGGACACTCATGGGGACTTTAACCGACAGACTGGACACTCATGGGGACTTTAACCGACAGACTGGACACTCATGGGGACTTCAATCTACAGACTGGACAATCATGGGGACTTCAATCTACAGACTGGACAATCATGGGGATTTTAACCTACAGAATGGACACTCATGGGGACTTTAAACGACAGACTGGACACTCATGGGGACTTCAATCTACAGACTGGACACTCATGGAGACTTTAACCGACAGACTGGACACTCATGGGGACTTTAACCGACAGACTGGACACTCATGGGGACTTCAATCTACAGACTGGACAATCATGGGGACCTTAACCTACAACAGACAGCATTGAGAATTGTACCTGAGCTGCTGGTACAGTAAAGTGTTGTGCTAACCACTAGGCTACCACGCCATGCCAAGACTTTAACCTACAGTCTGGGCAAATCAAAGTTATCAAAAGCATAGAAACATAGAAAACCTACAGCACAATACAGGCCCTTCGGCCCACAAAGCTGTGCTGAACGTGTTCTTACCTTTGAAATTACCTAGGGTAGCCCTCTATTTTCCTGAACTCCATGTACCTGTCCAGGAATCTCTTAAAAGACCCTATCGTATCCACCTCCACCACCATCGCTGGCAGACCATCCCACGTACTCACCACTCTCTGTGTAAAAAATTTACTCCTGGCATCTCCTCTGTACCTACTTCCAAGTACCTTAAATCTGTGTCCTCTTGTGTTAGCCATTTCAGCCCTGGGAAAAAGCCTCTGATTATCCACACAATCAATGCCTCTCATCATCTTATATACCTCTATCAGGTCAACTCTCATCTTCCGTCGCTCCAAGGAAAGAAGGCCGAGTTCACTCAACCTATTCTCATAAGACATGCTCCCCAATCCAGGCAACATCTTTGGAAATCTCCTCTGCACCCTTTCTATGGTTTCTGCATCCTTCCTGTAGTGAGGTGACCAGAACTGAGCACAGTACTCCAAGTGGGGTCTGACCGGCGTCCTATATAGCTGCAACATTACCTCTCGGCTCCTAAACTCAGTCCCACAATTGATGAAGGCCAATGCACCGTATGCCTTCTTAACCACAGAGCATTCCATATATCCACCACTCTCTGGGTGAAAAAGTTTTTCCTCCACTCCGTTCTAAATGGCCTAACCCTAATTTTTAAACTGTGGCCTCTGGTTCTGGACTCACCCATCAGCGGGAACATGCTTCCTGCCTCCAGCGTGTCCAATCCCTTAATAATCTTATATGTTTCAATAAGATCCCCTCTCAGCCTTCTAAATTCCAGAGTATACAAGCCCAGTCACTCCAATCTTTCGACATATGACAGTCCCGCCATCCCGGGAATTAACCTTGTGAACCTACGCTGCACTCTCTCAATAGCAAGAATGTCCTTCCTCAAATTTGGAGACCAAAACTGCACACAGTACTCCAGGTGTGGTCTCACCAGGGCCCTGTACCAGCTGCAGAAGGACCTCTTTGCTCTTATACTCAATTCCCCTTGTTATGTAGGCCAGCATGCCATTAGCTTTTTTCACTGCCTGCTGTACTTGCATGCTTGCTTTCAGTGACTGATGTACAAGAACACCTGGATTTCATTGTACTTCCCCTTTTCCTAACTTGATTCCATTTAGATAATAATCTGCCTTCCCGTTCTTACCACCAAAGTGGATAACCTCACATCTATCCACATTAAACTGTATCTGCCATGCATCTGTCCACTCACCCAGCCTGTCCAAGTCACCCTGCATTCTCATAACATCCTCCTCATATTTCACACTGCCACCCAGCTTTGTGTCATCTGCAAATTTGCTAATATTACTTTTAATTCCATCGTCTAAATCATTAAGATATATTGTAAACAGCTGCGGTCCCAGCACTGAACCCTGCGGTACCCCACTGGTCATCGCCTGCCATTCCGAAAGGGACCCGTTAATCGCTACTCTTTCTTTTCTGTCAGCCAGCCAATTTTCAGTCCATGTCAGTACTCTGCCCCCAATACCATGTGCCCTAATTTTGCCCACTAATCTCCTATGTGGGACTTTATCAAAGGCCTTCTGAAAGTCCAGGTACACTACATCCACTGGCTCTCCCTTGTCCATTTTCATAGTTAGATCCTCAAAAAATTCCAGAAGATTAGTCAAGCATGATCCTTGTCAAGCATAATCCTTGCATGGGGTATCTTGTCAAATGTCTTGCTGAAATCCATATACACTACACCTTATTGCAATAAGGTGGAGGAAGAATTTATGAAATATTTTCAAGATGATCTTCTGGAACAATATGCTGATGAACCAAATGGTGAAAAGCTCCCAGAGTAGTGTACAGTACCTAGATCCTCTGAAATGATCCCATCTGCAAAGGAAGCAGGTGATCCTTGTCACAGTTTAACCACATCCCCCTTTGGAGACAGATCTGTGACAGAACCATTCAAAGCTGCTTCATTCATCTGTGTTGGTGACCAACCCCCACTGTGGCTTCAGCCTAACCCACCCATCACATCACCCATGTTTCACTTCTGAGGGATTGGATCTGAGACTCAAAATCTGGCCTGGATCCTGGGGTACTTGTCTGCCCAAACCTTGAGTCTGAAACAGACAACGCAGGCGTTCTCTTGTTTGAGTCTGAATCAAACCCTGGAGTCTGAAACAATGCACAACTGTCGGAACATCACGGGGCAATCAATCAACTTATTTCACAGAACCTCATGGTGGTATTTTCTCACCAAGTGCTGGATAAGAGCTTAACATTTAAACAAGAATGTAAGCGAATCGAGACTGAGCATTTAATTTAATATAAGACTGATTACAAATGCAAATATGGGTGTAGACTTGTTACAGACATGGAAGCTGCTGTTTGTCACACTTTTCTCATGCTGACATACACCAGAGCAATGCAATAGCTCCACTGCCCAGTCCCTTCCCCAAATCATTATAAATAGTCTATTTAGCATGTATTTACACAGTTCTCTCTTGAAGACCACAGTGGAACCTGCCTCCACCACATCTGCAGGTGGTGTGTTCCAGATCCCAACCACACTCTGTGTTTAAAGCAAAATTCCTCCCGTTCCTCTTCCTCTTCATTTTACAGCTGAGACCTCTGATCCTCCATTTCCTCTTTGTCCTGACCCCCATGATCTGAGATGCTTCCATCAAATCTTCCTTTGGACTTTGTTTCAAGAACATAGTCTCAGCCTCTTCAATGTTTCTGTGGTGATAGCACTTCAGCCCAGGAGCCATTGTTTTAAGCCTCCTCTGGACCCTTGCCCTCCTCACCTGAGACTAGAATGCATTACGCCAGTTGAAGCCAGACCAGTGCTTTATAAAGGCTCAACATGACTTTATAAATAAGCTATAATTGAATGAAGAAACAGTCTTGATGGGCTAAATAGCCTAATTCTGCTTCTATGGTTTTATGAACTTCCCCGCTTTTATACCTGTGCCTCGAGTGACAAAGTACAAAACCTGAAGTTTTATGCACTGTCTCAAGCTGCTCTGCTGTTATTGATTCGTGAACACCCCCCACCCCCAGTGATCATACAAGATCTGGCCAATCTGTGCCGCCAGTAAGGGGTGTGGGGGGTTGGTTTGTGTGAGAGGATTCCCGCTGGAAGGGACGGGGTGGCCTTTGAGCACTGCAGGCAGCCGAAGAGCAAAGGAAACAGGAGAAGCCATTTGCCCCCACAAACCTCATACCGATCTTGGGGTGGGGATATCTGGAACTCTCAGTGCTGGAGGGTTGTAGAAGCCAGATCACTGAAGAGATAAAGAAACTGGCACTGAGGAGGGGGTGAGACCTGGTTCACTTCTGCCCTGCTTCCTTGAGGTATTGCATTTGATCAAAGAAATGGCAAGTTCTCATTGTTACCATCAGGGAGGAGATGCAGAACAGACAGGTGAGAATCTGCAGACGCTGGGAATCCGAGCAACACACACACACAACGCCAGAGGGACTCAGCAGGCCAGGCAGCACGATGGAAAAGAGCTCAGTCAACGTTTTGGGCCGAGACCCTTCATCAGGTCCGGAGGAAATAAGATGAGGAGTCAGAGTAAGGAGGCGGAGGGGGGTAGGGAGGTGGGGAGGAAGAAACACAAGGTGATGGTAAAACCAGGAAGGGGAGAGGTGAAGTAAAGAGCTGGGAAGATGATTGGTGAAAGAGATAAAGGGCTGGAGAAGGGGATATCTGATAGGAGAGGACAGAAGGCCTACTGAATGTAGAAAGGACTGGATAGGGTGGATGTGGAGAGGATGTTTCCTATCGTGGGGGTATCCATTACTAGAGGGCACAGCCTCAGAACTGAGAGGCGACCCTTTAGAACAGAAGAAAGGAGAATTTTTTTTAGCCAGTCGGTAGGAAATCTGTAGAATGCTCTGCCATAGACTGCAGTGGAGGCAAGTCAGTGGGTATATTTAAGGTGGAAGTTGATTGTTTCCTGATCGGTCAGGGCATCAAAGGACATGGCGAGAAGGCAGGTGTGAGGAGTTGAGTGGGAGCTGGGATCAACCATGATGGAATGGTGGAGCAGCCTCGATGGGCTGAATGGCCTATTTCTGCTTCTGTGTCTTATGGACATAGGAGCAGAATTAAGACATTTAGCCCATCTTATGGTCTTAAGGCCGTGGAAGAAAGAAGAGGGGGGAGAAGCACCAGAGAGAGGTGATGGGCAGGTAAGCAGTTAAGGTGAGAGAGGGAAATGGGAATGGGGAATGGTGGAGGGGAGGCGGGGGAGCGATTACTGGAAGATCGAGAAATTGATGTTCATGCCATCAGGTTGGAGACTACCCAGGTAGAATATCAGGTGTTGTTCCTCTAACCTGAGTGTGGCCTCATCAGGCAGTAGAGGAAGCCATGGCCTGACATGTCAAAATGGGAATGGAAAGTGGAATTAAAATGGATGGCCACTGGGAGATCTCATTTTTTCTGGCAACGGAGTGTAGGTGCTCAGTGAAGCAGTCTCCCAATTTACGTCTTGTCTCATCGATTATGCAAGAGGCCTGTCCCCACAGAGGCTGCCTGATCTGCTGAAAATGTCCAACATTCTCTGCATTTATCTCAGGTTTTTAGCACATGCAGTAACTTTGCTCTTTGACAAGGTCACACCTAAGTGTTTTGCTGATTTCTATAAAAGTAATAATTATCTATTTTTAAATAAAATGACTAGTACAATGGCGTAACAAATTCACATAATTCTACTCAACCTATTCCTTTATCCAAGTTAATGAATTATACAAATTCCTCCATTTCATCCTTCATGTCAGAATCCGTCCAGTGTTACTGCTGCCTTACGGGTTGGAACAGAGTTATGAAAAACTCTCAGCAGACTCACAGTCATTTCCTTTGTATCAGTGATCTGGTGAAACAGGCGTTACAATACCCATCGCATTTAGCATTCCCAAAGTGCTCGCACCCGTGAGTTCGACAGACGTGTTTTCCCGACTTCAGCTGGAGATGATCTGGTGAAGATGAATTGTGAGTCTGTGAATTCTGCAGGTGACCGTTTTCCTCCAGTTCCCGCACAATGGGCTCCCTTGTGGTTGTGTCTGATGCCTCTTGTTTATCGGCTGGCTTGGTGATGGGAGATCGCGGTAAAATTGCACTCTGAAATAATAACATTTATTCAATCATCACAGATCCTTTTGTACGATAAGTCTGCACATTTGTATTGCCAGTCCAGCCACAGATCTGTCAATGCTCTGTACACAGCTTTGGGAAGAGATTTGAGAATAATTCTGCATTTATTTTTTCAAAGAGGTTACAATTCACAACATCCATCACAATATAAACGAAAACTCCAGCAAACTATCAGGTCAGCATTAAAGGTCATCGCCTGTCGTCTACCATCACTACAGGACTTGTAAATACCCAGCTCAAAGAAATGGGCAGGAAAAACCAGCCAACTGTCTTTTACAAAAACTCCTTCCTAGAAAGCACTACAGGGCTATTAACACAAAAACTTCAAGCCATCGTAAAAGTTTCTTCCCCCAGCCAGCTAATCTGATTGACCATTCCAGTTAGCCAACCCCCCTCTATCCACTACCCCTGTCACTGTACTGCTCTGTAAAGACTTTCCATAAATCTGTTTATATTGTAAACACATGCTGGTATTTATGTACATTTTATTCCATATCCCTATTTTAAACTCTAACTTATTTTTAAATAATTCTTTATTCTTTTTATTTGTTGAATGTCACACCCCACCAACACACCACAGCAAATTCCTAGTGCACGTAAATGCAGATGGTGAGTAAATTTGATCTGTGACCCTTTGCTTTGTCAGAAGGGGGTTGCCACTTCAGATGTACCAACTGTTTAACAAAGGCCTTGTTAATGGAACTGCTGCTTTGAAATTTCTGTCACAGCCATAAAATTAAAAGTCATACTTTATGTTTACAAATTCCAGGAACAAAATGTTAATTACAAGATGCACAAGCTGCAGCTGGTCCGTTGCAGCCAGGAAAGTCTGAGGGTGCTGTTGTCGTAGATCCCTGCAGGTGATTTCATGGACTGTCGAACCTCTGCCTCTGTGTAAGTAAATGCCCTAGGTGATCCAATTTTGCCAGGATCTTTCCTTAAAGCAGCAAGGGGTCCACAGACCTCTTGGTTAATGGTAGTGGTCCATGGCATAAAAAGGTTGGCAACTCCTGCCCTAAAGCCATGCTGACTAATTTGATGGGACGTTGCGGAGGTGATAACGTGGGCCAATGAGGATGGTGCCGCTGAATCGCCTGGTGTTTAGGCTGAGTTTCTCCCAACATCGAAGGAATATCTGAATGAGCACTTGAACCACCAAGGCTATGGACCATGTGCTGGAAATTGGGCTAGCACAGGCAGAGTGGGGCTGAAGGGCCGGTGTCTGGACTGTACCACGCTTGTGGAACTCACAATAAAGGCATTAGTGTAGTCATGGAGAACTTTAATCTACATTTAGATTTCTCAAAACAAATGAGCGGTAATACTCCAAAGGATGGCACCAGCAGTCTGCATCTGATGTCTGTGGACGGTCAGCAGAGTGGAAAATCCTGTGATGTGCACTGAGAAAAGAACGATTCACAATCTCTTGCAACACACACAAAATGCTGGTGAACGCAGCAGACCAGGCAGCATCTATTGGAAGAGGTACAGTTGACGTTGTGGGCCGAGACCCTTCGTCAGGAGTTGTTTGTGTTTTTAAATTAACAATCTCTTTCCCAGTTCCCTGGGGGAGAGTGACCAGAACGCAGTGGGATTTTCACTAAGGTGTGGAGTAAAGGTTCAGGACGACAATCTCGTTCCTGATGCCCGGGGAGTGTGACCAGACAGCAGTGGTATTTTCGTGGTGGGGACTAAATGTTCAAAATAACAGTCTTGTGCCCGATGCCCCAGGGGAGAGTGACCCCAGCACTTGGGGTTTCCATGGTGGGGAGTAATAATGCAGTATGAGCACGAGGGTACTGAGTCTGAACAAAGTAAAGTTCACAGGTGTGAGGAGTCAGCTGGTCTGGTTCTGTTGCTCTGCAAAACCTTTTTCATGACAATCGATCAAATTTTAAAAATATATAGATCAAATGTAACCTGCCTGGGACAATGTTATCAGGAAAGAGAGCTCAAGTGTTTTTACAAAGGAAATGAGGTTCTGTGTTAGGTCCGAGGAGATGGATGAAATGGCAGCAAAGGCTGAAGTCTGCGAATTTGGAGGCATTCAGGTTCAGCAAACAATTTAAATGATTGAGGAGGAGGAAAGTGGAGTGAGAACAAGTTTGCAGGGAACATAAAAACAAGCTTTAAAACAATAAACCTGTGAAGAGAAACGACAGAGGCCGGTCACACCCTCCTTTCCCAGGGTAGTGGAATACAGAGGGCAACGTTTTGAAGTAAGAGTGGTGGGGAGCTGAAAGTGAGCTTTTTCAAAGAGTAAGTAAATTGGATCCACTCCAATTGCCTACTGCACAACAGGTGCACAGCAGATGGTGGGTCTATGGAACGAGCTGCCAGAGGAAGTGGCAGAGGTGGGCACAGTTACATCATTGGGCAGGTGCACAGATAGGAAAGGTTTAGTGGGACATGCTGGCATAAGGGCTTGGCTCAGGTAAATATTTTGATTGGGTTGGGTGAGATGGGCTGAACAACTTGTTTCTGTGCTGTATGACTCTGACACTGTGACAAGAGTGGGTTGCCTACAGTCTGAATTGGGTTTCATTTCCTGGTGAGCTCAAAGCCTTCCATGCTCCAAAAATGGAGGCACCTTCATGAACTCCCACAGCCCCCCGAAGACCCTGCAGTTTCAGTCTCTGAGGCAAATGTGAGAGTTTCCTTCAGGAGGGTGAACCCTTGAAAAACATCCGGCCCAGACGGGGTACCTGGCCAAGTACTAAAGACCAACCGGCTGGAGTGTTCACTGAGATCTTTAACCTCTGACTTCAACAGTCTGAAGTACCCACATGCTCCAAAGAAGGGCATGGTGACCTGCCTCAGTGACTATCATCCAGTAGCACTGACAACCACTGCGATGGAGTGCTTTGAGAGGTCGGTGATGAAACATACCAACTTCTGCCTGAGAAGTGACTTAGAAACATAGAAACATAGAAAATAGGTGCAGGAGTAGGCCATTTGGCCCTTCGAGCCTGCACTGTCATTCAGTATGATCATGGCTGATCATCCAACTCAGAACCCTGTACTTGCCTGGACTTGGATCCACTCCAATTGCCTACTGAACAACAGGTCCACAGCAGATATAATTTCATTGGCTCTTCAACAACCCTGGAACATCTGGATAGTGAAGATACATACATCGAGATGCTCCCATTGGCTACAAGTCAGCATTCAATACTATCATCCCCTCAAAACTAATCAATAGGCCCCAGGACCTTGGCCTAGTACCTCCTTGTGCAACTGGATCCTCAATTTCCTCACTTGCAGATCCCAGTCATTCTAGATTGGCCACAACATCTCCTCCAGATTCTCCACCAGCACGAGGCAACGTTCTGAGCCCCCTGCTCTACTCACTTTATGCTTATCACAGCTCCAATGTCATACTTAAGTTTACTGTTGACACCACTCCCCACGATTGAGCACATCTACATGAAACACTGTCGCAGGAAAGCAGCATCCATCATCAGGGACCCCCACCCCATCACCCAGGTCATGCTCTCTTCCCACTGCTGCTTTCAGGAAGATGGTACAGGAGCCTCAGGACCCACATCACCAGGTTCGGAAGCAGTTATTACCCCTCAACCATCAGGTTCTTGAACCAAAGGGGATAACTTCACTCAATTTTGCTTGCCCTATCACTGAACTGTTTCCACAAACTATGGACTCACTTTCAAGAACAGCTATCGTGAGGTTAACCCCCAGCATTTTTGCCGATACCCATTCTCAGCTGGGTAGACTGGACCATTGTGTGGTTCAGTGCCTTGCTCAAGGACAGACATGTTGCCTCGGCCAAGGCTCGAACCCACGACCTTCAGATCACTAGTCCAACGCTCTAGCCATTTGGCCATGCGCCACACCTTGATGTTTATTGCTTATTTATTATTATTATTAACCATATAACCATATAACAATTACAGCACGGAAACAGGCCATCTCGGGCCTTCTAGTCCATGCTGAACTCTTACTCTCACCTAGTCCCACCGACCTGCACTCAGCCCATAACCCTCCATTCCTTTCCTGTCCATATATCCATCCAATTTAACTTTAAACGACAACATCAAACCTGCCTCAACCACTTCTGCTGGAAGCTCGTCCCACACAGCTACCACTCTCTGAGTAAAGAAGTTCCCCCTCATGTTACCCCTAAACTTTTGTCCTCAACTCTCAACTCATGTCCTCTTGTTTGAATCTTCCCCACTCTCAAAAATTATTATTATTTCTTTCTGTATTTTCACAGTTTGTTTCTTTGTACATTGGTTGTCCACCTGGTCAGTGCAGTTTTTTATTGATTCTATTATGGCTGGTGGATTTACTGTGAATGCCCATAAGAAAATTAATCTCAGAATTGTATATGGTGTCATAAAGGTACTTTGAATATAAACTTACTTTGAACTTTGAAATCATGAAGAGCAGTTAACAATTACAATAAAATACTGTACATATGGTTCTATCTTCACTAGGAGGATGCGAACTCCCAGGTACGTTGGGGAACAGGTGAGAAGAACTGAAGCAGGTCAGTGTGAGTAAAGTACCCCTAAGTGCCTGAGCACTTGCATCCCAGTTGATTGAAGGAAGGTGCCTTGGAAACAGTCGATTCACCGATGGCCACCATTACGCTCTGGGCCAGTTGTTCCAGACTGAAGGTGGCAGATGTCAGCCCAGTGTTTAGACAAGAAAGTGAAAACCAGGGAATCACAGACCTGTCCACCTGACCTCAGTCAGAACCCTCTCAAACAGTGGTTCTCAACCTTTTTTATGCCATGGAGCCTTTTCATGAATTGAGGTGTCTGTGAACGTCAGGTCGTGAACCCCTGCTCTTGAATGAAACACATCTGGTCACCTGACCATTGGATCATAAAGACCATGAGACACAAGAACAGAATTAGGTCATGTGGCCCATCGAGTCTGCTCCACCATTCAATCATGCTGATTTATCATCCCTCTCAATCCTATTCTACAACCTTCTCCCCGAAACCTTTGATGCCCCGACTAACCAAGAAGCTATCAACCTCCACCTTAAGTATACCCAATGATTTGACCTCCACAGCCACCTGTGGCAATGAATTCTGCAGATTCACCACCCTTTGGCTGAAGAAATTCATCTTTACCTCTGTTCTAAGTGGATGGTCCTCTACTCTGAGGCTGTGCCCCCCTGATCCTTGATACCCACCACTATAGAAAACATCCTCCCCCCATGTACTCTACCTAGACCTTTCAATATTCAACAAGTTTGAATGAGATGCCCCCCTCATTCTTCTAAATTCCAGTAAGTAAAGGCCCAGAGACAACAGGCACTCTGGAATTGTCACCGTGAACCTGCTCTGGACCCTCTCCAATCCCAGCACTCCTTTTCTTAGCTCAGGGACCTAAGGGGCCCCAAATTGGCCACAATAGTCCAAGGGCAGTCTGGTCAATGCCTTAAAAAGATTCAGCATTACATCCTTGCTTTTGTATTCTAGTCCTCTTGAAACGAATGCTAACATTGAATTTCCCTTACTTAGCACTGATTGAACCTGCAAGGTAATCTTTAGGGAACCCTGCACGATGACTCCTAAGTCCTTTTGCATCTCTGTATTCTCTCCTCATTTAGAAAATAGTCTAAACCTTTATTCCTTGTATCAAAGTGTAAGAGCATGCACTTCCCGACACTATATTCCATCTGCCACCTTTTTGCCCATTCTCCTAACCTGTCCGAGCCTTTTTGCATACTCACCACTTCCTCAATACTACCTGCCCCATCACCTATCTTCATATCATCTGCAAACTTGCCCACAAAGCCGTCATTGACATATAATGTGAAAAGAACCGGCCACAACACTAACACCACTAGTCACCGGCAGCCAACTGAAACCCCCTTTATTCCCACTCTTTACCCCCTGCCAGTCAGCTAACTTCCTATCTATGCGAATATCTCTCATCAAATACCACAGGCTTTTATTTTGTTAAGCAGCCTCATGTGCTGGATCTTCGGAAAGTCCATGTACACAACATCTACCGATTCTCTCTTGTCTATCCTGCTTGTTATCTCGTGTGAAAGGGCAAAATAATGTCAAATGAAACCATGTGAGAAAATGTGAATTTAGTCATTTTGGAACAAGTAAAATGATTATTTTTGAGAAATATTGTAGAAAGATGCAGAGTAATGGGATTTTGGATCCATGCGCATGAAACCAGAAAGCTAGCAGACAATTACAGAGGTAATGGGGGAGGCTAACGCGGTATAGTCTGTGAATTATCAAGCAGATTCCGCCCCCCGCAACACAATGAAAGAACTTAAAGTACTGTGGGTCTATCCTCTCAGCAAGTTGCTTGTTGGTGGAGAAACTGAAGGAGCTGGACGGTGAGGATTGTACTGCTGCCTGTGTCAGAGAGGCTTCGGAGGAGTCAGTGTGCAAAGGTGACGTGGAGTCTAACAGGACGTGATCATCATAGTCGCGTTTCTCGTCATCGAGAGACCCTGTTTAACATTGTTAATGAGGAATGCTGCAAGTCCGATTCACTGATTTATTGGCAGCTCTGCCTCCTTGGTCACAGCAAGGACTAGGCCTCAAGCCGTGGTGTCGCCTGCTTACAGCTGCCCAGGGGAGAGGCACTGGAGTCTGTGCGCTCCACTGGAGGTAGTGTGAGTCGGTCCCACCCCCACTGTATTCACTCAGCAAAAGGCAAGCGGGGTTGTGTTCAACTGTAGACTGCTGCAACATTCATGGACTTGGGGACTTGAGCTATTTTTTTTGTGACTGTATTTTACTGATATCTTATATGTACTTGCTATCTTATATGTGCTATATGGGCCTTATGCTCTGTGTGACTGTTGGCACTGCACCTTGGTCCGGGGTAATGCTGTTTCATTTGGCTCTATTCATGGGTACTCATGCATGGTTGAAAGACAATTAAATGTGAACTTGAAGAATTGTCACTTACCCAGGAATGCTGGTCTGCTGGAGAACAGCTGGCCGTGTAGACCCTGAGGGAGTATTTCACTTGTGCACTGATGTAGCACTTGTCACAATACCCACTATGGTTTGGATTAGCGAGCATTCTACAGTCAGAACTACGACATATAGACATGTTTCGGAGATGAGATGAAATCTGACCCAGTTGTCTCCGAGGGGCTGAGGGTGAGAGGTCACCATGCCCTGGATCTCGTGGAGAGGAAGCTCCTAGGAAGGGAACATCTTAGTTTTAGTCCCTCAAATGTGCAAATAGGCAAAGACTGTGGCACAAATTCCCATCAATATACCAGCATGTGTTGCAAAGTGTAACTGGAGTTACCTATCGATGTGCACACTGACCACCCTGAGCAACACATACTGGGAAATCACAGTCTGAGCCCAGATGCAGAACAACAGACTGTGGCATCTTCGTGCATTTCCTCATTTGAGGGTTGTATATTGAGGGAATCAAGAGACAAGGATTCAGGGCAGGATTTAGTGGGGAAAAGGCACAGCTGTGATGCACTGACTGGGACAGCATACAGGAAGGGCCGAATGGCCTCTGTTTCCTGCATTTTTTGAAGAGGAGTTGTGGCAATACATAGAGAGATGGGCTAGTACAAGATAAAGATTACTGCATCTCTCTGGGCACTGACAGATTTCTTCAGTTTAGGGCTCCCCTCTTTTGAGCGAAGGAGGGTGAGAGGTGACCTGACAATCGAGGCCTTTCAATATTTGCTAGATTTCAATGAGATTCCTCCCTCATTCTCCCAAACACCAGTGAGTATGGATCCAGAGCTCCCAGACGGACTACAGACCAAGGATTTGAAACAAGTAGTTAAAGAGATTGTGGAGGCATTAGCTATGATCTTTCAAGAATCATTAGATTCTGAAATAGTTACTGAGGACTGGAAATTGCAAATGTTACACTACTCTTAGGGAGGCAGACAAAAGACAGGAAATGATAGGTCAGTTAGAATGACTTCAGTGGTTGGTAAGATGTTGGAGTCCATGATTAAGGATGATAAAATAGGCTGTAGTCAGCATGGTTTCCTTAAGGGGAAATCTTGCCTGACAAATCTGTTGGAATTCTTTGAAGAAATAACAAGCAGGATAGACAAAGGAGAATTGGTTGATGTTGTTTACTTGGATCTTCAGAAGGCCTTTGACAAGGTGCCACACATGAGGCTGATTAACAAGATAACAGCCCATGGTATTGCAGGAAAGATACTGACATGGACAGAAGATTAGCTGACTGGCAGGAGGCAAAGGCTGGGAATAAAGGGAGCCTTTTCTGATTGGCTGGCAGTGAGTTGCTATTTTTCTTGTTATATGTTGATGATCTGGATGATGGCATTGAAGGCTTGTGACCAAGTCTGCAGATGATACAGAGATTGATGGAGGGGCCGATAGAGTTGAGGAGGCAGGGAGTCTGCAAAAGGACTTAGTTAGATTGGGGGAATGGACAAAGAAATACAGACAGGGTATAGTGTCAGGAAATGTACGGCTAAGCAATTTTGTAGAAGGAATAAAGGTCTACATGGGGAGAAAATTCAAAAATCGGAGGTGCAAAGGGATTTGGGAGTCCTAGACCAGGATTCTCTAGAGGTTTAATCTGCAGGTTGAGTCGGTGGTGAGGAAAGCAAATACAATGTCGACGTTCATTTCAAGAGGACAAGAGCAGTGATGCAATGCTAAGAATTGAAAGGCATTATGTCAGATGACTTTTGGAGTATTATGACCAATGTCAGACCACATACCCAAGGGAGGACGTGCTTGCGTTAGGGAAGGCCAAGAGGAGGTTTATGAGAATTACCCCAGGAATGAAGAAGTGAATGTAATGAGGAGCCTTTGATGGCTCTGGGCCTGTGTTCATTCTTGGGATAAGATAGAGGAGGGGGAATCTCATTGCAGGGCATAAATAGAGTGGGTGTGAAGAGGATATTTCCTTTGGTGGGGGAGTCTAGGACCAGAGGGCACAGCCTCAGAATACAAGGATATCCCTTTAGAACAGAGATGAGGAGGAATTTCTTTAGCCAGAAGGTGGTGAATCTGTGGAATTCATTGCCATAGGTGGTTGTGGAGGCCAAGGCATTAGGTATATTTAAAGTGTTAGGGTCTTCATTAGTAAGGGCAACAAAGGTTACAGGGAGAAGGCAGGAGAATGGAAAAATAAATCAGCCGTGGTCAATTGGCAGAACAGAATTGGTGGGCTGAATGGCCTAACTCTGCTCCTTCATCTTATATTCTTATGGTAAATCTGAAGATGTTTAGTCAACACGTTTAGGCAAAGTATAAGCAGGGAAAGTGTAGGATCTATTGGAAACAATGTGGTCAACATTTTTTATCCGGCACCATGGTAGCGAGCGGTTAGTGTGTAACTATTACAGGTCGGGTCATTCCAGAGTTCAGAGTTCAATTCCAGTGTTGTTCTGTAAGGAGTCTCTGTGTGTCTTCCCCACGGAATGCGTGGATTCTCTCCGGGTGCTCTGGTTTCCTCCCACAGTCCAAAGACGTACCGGCTAGGTTAACTGGTCATTGTAAATTGTCTCATGATTCGGTTAGGACTAATGGGGGTTGTTGGGGGTTACAGCGTAGCTAGAAGGGCCAAAGAGGCCTACTCCGCACTGTACCGCTAAATGAGTAAACAAATATTCACAAAGGAAGCCGACTTCATTATTGGGGAATTCAGTGAAGGGCAAGTTTAGACCCAATGAAGGGTCTCAACCACAAACATCAGCCACCCCTTTACCTCCACAGATGCTGATTCACTCTGAGTTCACCCGGCAGTTTGCTTCTTTTTTCATTAAGATATTGCCTGGGTTAGAATATTTCTGTTCTGAGGAGAGATTGCAGAGTCCGGGCCTGTTCTCCCTGGAGCGGAGGAGCTTAAGAGTGCGCATGATGGATGTATATAAAGTTACGAGGAGGGTAGGTAGTGCAGACCCAGGTAACCATCCCTTATCATATCGGAGGTAGGTACAACCAGAAGGCACAGATCTGTGCGGGACCTTCCTCACTCAGAGACCCTGGAATGCACTGCCGGAGAGAGAGGGGAAGCTCAGTCACTCACAGCTGTTAAGAAGAGTCTAAAGGATCACTTGAACCACGGAGGCACAGAGTGCTGCAGACCAAGTACTGGGAGATGGGGTTAATACAGATGGGCACCCACTGGTCAGCATGGATCAGATGGGCTGAATGGCCTGTTCTCATGCTATACGATTCTATGATTCAGACTACTTACCGAGGCTTTCCAAATGCTTGAGGAAGCAGGAGGTGCAGAGCCTGGACCGATCCTCTGCTCCGAAGTACTGACAGCCGGTGGTTTTGCATTTTCCATGTTCTGTGACCTGACCAACCCGCAGCCCCTGACCGTGGACACTGCCTGCCATCTGGCCTCCTGTACTGGCCTTGGCAGCTTGGTGTGGCTCCGAGGAACTCTGTCCTGATGTTCCCTGTGTCAGGGTGAAAGCATCTGTCCTCCTTAAACACAAGTAACACCAACCAAAATTCCTCGCTTCTTGCTTACATTCGCTGCACCTCTGTCCCAACAAGTCCATCCTTCCGTTAACCACTTTGCCAGAATTTTCACCTCTCTCCGGATTAGAATCCATCTGGCCCCTCTTGTGGAAGCAGGAGGGACAGAAGCCGTACAAGGCCTCACTGCCGGTGAAGGGACACTCAGTATCTTTACACTTTAAGGCATTTGTCTCACTAAAGGGAGAGGTGCCAGCTGCAAACATTGTTATTTCATCCTTATTAAGCTGCCTGTCCGCTCCTTCGCCATCTCTCTCCCTCCGGTTGTTGAGGTCTGGCGGCGTTCCCTTGCTCTGGAATGCATCTCGACACGCGTGGCAGAACGGTTTGGTGAACTTTGAGCAAAAGTATGGACAACCGTGTGTCAAGCATTTCTCCTCCACAATGGACAGGGTGGAGAGGAAGTCGAAATCGCCTTCATGCCAGTTTTTCCTCACATTGCCACTGCTTTCCTGCCAGGATTTGCACCTCTGGTTAACAAGCTGGAAGTAATCCTGAACCAGGTTAAGGTCATCTGGTAAAGGGTTTATCAGCAGCCTAGACAAAAGAAACAGAATTCTAATGATTTGCTGTTTTGAAAGGTCTACAGGTGATTGAAACAGTTCTGGTCATCGAGCATGAAACAAGGTCAGGCTGTTGAGAACTCCATAATTCTGGTTAACTATCAGAATTGCTTCAATAAAGTGGACTGCTACTGCAAAGTGGAATATCGATAGGGTTTTTAAGGTGTATGGTGTGTTGGCTATGGAGGTCCTTCTGGTGAAGGTTGTTGATGAGGGAGCTCCAAGACTGACAACATTGATTGCTCAAAGTTGCTGCCTAAGCTGACAGGGTGGTTGAGAAGGCGTGTAGTGTGTTGGTGTTCTTTAGACCATAAGACCATAGGATGCAAGAGCAGAATTAGGCCATTTGGCCCATCGAGTCAGCTCTGCCATTTCATCATGGCTGATCCACTTTCCCTCTCAGCCCCAATCTCCTGCCTTCTCCCTGTTGTGTCCTGACCAATCATGAAACTATCAACCTCTGCCTTAAATATACCCAATGACCTGGCCTCTCCACAGCTACCGGTGGCAAAATATTCCACAGATTCACCACTCTCTGACTGAAGAAATTCCTCATCATCTCTGTTCTAAAAGGACTCCCCTCTATTCTGAGACTCTCCCACCATAGGAAACATCCTCTCCACATCTACTCTATCAAGGCCTTTCAATATTCGATAGGTTTCAATGAGGTCATCCCTCATTCTTCTGAATTCCATTGCGTAGAGGCCCAGAGCCATCAAACGCTCCTCATATGACAAGCTTTTTGGAGGATTGAGCTCAAGAGCCGTGTGTTAATGTCGCAATTCTGTAAAACCACAGATGGAGTATTGTGTTCAGTTCTAGTCACCTCATTAGAAGAACAATATAGAAGGATGCAGAGGAGATTTAACAGGATGTTGCCTGGATTAGAGAAAATGTCTAATGAAGGAAGGTTGTGGGAGTTGAGGCTCTCCTCCCTGGACCGAAGGAGGATGAGAGGTGACTCAATAGAGGCTAACACAAGGAGCATAATGTTAAGGTGTAGAGGGAATATCTGATGTAAGATGTTTTTTCTTTACACTGGCTGGTGAGTGTGTGGAACACACTGCCAGGGACTGTGGAGAAGGCAGATATATCCGGAAATTTAAGAGACTCTGCACCTGGATGACAGAAAACTGAGTGTGGTAACTAGAACAGAGCATCTTATTCCAGATGTGGGCCAGCCAAAGTCCTGGAAGCTACAAGATGATGTCCTCACTACTACACCCAAAACCGCTGCCTTTGACAGCAAGTGAGCTAAACAAATTCTTCACTCCCCTGTCCACTCACGTGGTCATTTCCAGGAAGCAACTATTGTCCCTCCGTATGTCAGCACTTCAAAAATCTCCACGGTTCAGGGCAAACGACTGGCCAGCATGAGACAACCCAAAGTGCATCAGCTCACACTTGTTGGAGACAGTCAATTCCTTGACTATCTTTGCAACCCGTCAGCCCTGACAGAGACAGTTTGCAGAAAAATTGTGAAAAAATGTGAGTGATCCCAGTGCAACTGCAGACAGGCAGCCGGGTACAGTACAGTACTGAGACCCGAGTACAGCCGGGTACAGTACAGTACTGAGACCCGAGTACAGTCAGTACAGTACAGTACTGAGACCCGAGTACAGCCGGGTACAGTACAGTACTGAGACCCGAGTACAGTCAGTACAGTACAGTACTGAGACCCGAGTACAGCCGGGTACAGTACAGTACTGAGACCCGAGTACAGTCAGTACAGTACTGAGACCCGAGTACAGTCAGTACAGTACAGTACTGAGATCCAAGTACAGCCGGGTACAGTACAGTACTGAGACCCGAGTACAGTCAGTACAGTACAGTACTGAGATCTGAGTACAGTCGGTACAGTACAATACTGAGTTCCAAGTACAGCTGGGTACAGTACAGTACTGAGATCCGAGTACAGTCAGTACAGTACTGAGATCCGAGTACAGTCAGTACAGTACTGAGATCCGAATACAGTCGGTACAGTACAGTACTGAGATCCAAGTACAGTCGGTACAGTACAGTACTGAGATCCGAGTACAGTCGGTACAGTACAGTACTGAGATCCGAATACAGTCGGTACAGTACAGTACTGAGATCCGAGTACAGTCAGTACAGTACAGTACTGAGATCTGAGTACAGTCAGTACAGTACTGAGATCTGAATACAGTCAGTACAGTACAGTACTGAGATCCGAGTACAGTCGGTACAGAACAATACTGAGATCCAAGTACAGCCGGGTACAGTACAGTACTGAGATCCGAATGCAACCGTGGCCAGTAGTGAGTACTGAGGGGTTCACAGTTTGAAGGCAGCTAGGGGAGTTTTGTGTGTCATTATCCTCTGGGGGAGTTTTACCTCCTGCGGATATGTTATGTCCGAGGATTTAAAGCTGTTGACTCACTTGTTGCATCAGCATTTTGAAAACTTTATTTTGAAGGAAGCCACATCTGTAGGCGGGTGTTGGTTGTTCGACAGTCTGTTTTTTGACCCTCAGTGAATCCGCTGAACCATTCTGAAACTAACCACTTCCTCAATGCCTCAGTCCCTATGTTGATGGTCTCCAGGCACAGAACATGGAACAGCCCTCAGTCCATCATGCCTATACTGATCATGATGCCAGTCCTAATGAATCTCCTCTGCTTGCGCATGGTCCATATTCCTCTATACACTCACGTTCAGCCTCTTGCACATCACAATTGTACATGCCTCCACCCCCATCCCTGACAACATGTTCCAGTGTCTGTATTAAAAGATTAACCCTGCACAACATCTTAAACACAAGAGATTGTGCAGACGCAGGGACACTAGGGGAGCTGGAGGAGCTCAGCAGGTCAGGGAGCCGGAGGAAGTCAGCAGGTGAGGGAGCTGGAGGAAGTCAGCAAGTCAGGGAGCTGGAGGAAGTCAGCAGGTCAGGGAGCTGGAGGAAGTCAGCAGGTCAGGGAGCCGGAGGAAGTCAGCAGGTCGGGGAGCTGGAGGAACTCAGCAGGTCAGGGAGCTGAAGGAAGTCAGCAGGTCAGGGAGCAGCTATGCTGAGCAATATTGCAGTGACTAGTACTGTGGACCGTCCTCCAAATGGAGCCTACCCAAGTTGTGGTTAGTAATGAGATACCCTCTCCCACTGGTGAAGAATGTGAACCCACCTGACTGCATTGACGAATTCAACTCCATTGCAGTCTGGAACGGAAATCTCAATCAGATAATCGCTCAGCAGTTGCTTCCCATTGACTTTTTCTGAATCTAAGAGAAAGCGGATCGGAAGCTCCACGCTCCCACTCTCACTTGGCATGGCTAATGGAAAAGCATTAATCTCTGAAGGAGAAAGAATGTGGAGACATTACAGAAGTATTCCTTGAGGCACATCCGATGGGTATCGCAAACAAATCTCTGACCACCCTCCTTACTTTCTCACTGGGAGGCCTCAAATGTAGCCAGGGTCGGGGGCATATTTTCAACAAGTCCTCCTGCAGGACATCGGAGCACTGGGGCTGCTCCAGGGGAGCAATGGATTGGGAACAGCGGTTCCCTGACCTTCAATGTGGATTATTGACAGATGACTGGAGAAGATCTTGAGGCCAGTCAGCGTTAAGAGCTCAATGAAATCTAAATAACGTACACTGACAAAGCTCAGCATCCTGGTGAACTTTCCCGAGAATTTCAGTGGGAAACTTCAGGAATCACAAGCTGTCATCAGAGACTGGGGGCTTTCTAACTCACAGATGGGTGGATTTGAGTCAGGTGAGCAGTGGGACGGGGGCTGGCTCGAACCTAGACAGGACCTGACTTTCTGGGGCAGGATAAAGAGTGGGCAGCCAATTGACTGACTCCTCCTCATGGAGGGGTTATGGGCCTCATAAATACAGGAGCAACAGCGCCCGAATTCTGATCTGTCCAAGGAGATTCAACGCAATGACCATGGTCTTTGATGAGTTATTGAGATAAACATGTGCACTTACTCTATCATTTTGAAATTACAGTGGATTCCCATTAATTGGGCTATCGATTATCAGGGCCGCCAGTTATTTGGGACAACTCTTAAGAACAAAAACAAATCGAAAAAATAGCTAGGATTCCCTTTGATTATTTGGGACACCATGCTGCTTAATTGGGACAGGAGACTTTTGCTGAACATTTTCTAACTATCGTCAGTTGGGTGCATTGTGTGGCCATTGGACATCATGTGCTTATAGCAAACTATTTCTAAATGACGTCAGTTGTGTTCAAAACCAGTGATTTTTGTCACTGATAGTTGGTGAAAAATAAGACAATTCAGGATGTTTTGCTCACTGCAGTTTCAAACATTCAGGCTAAGAGATGCCAGAAATGCCTGGGAGTGAAAATGAAACAATTTCTCTAGTTCAACAAGTTAAGAGCTACAAAGAATTTGAAGATATCGACAATCATCTTTAAAGTTACAATGAAAATGAAGATTTGGAGGATGCAATTGTCAAAAGCACTGTTTGAAGGCAGTCCATTATCTGCACCAGGTGTCAAATATTACTAGGAACAAATACACAGCTTTATTGTACTGTAGTAGTCTTGGTAGTGCTATATTTTATTCTGTATTTTATTTAAATACATGCTCTGTTACTCTGTTGAATGGTAGTTTGTCTTTTTTTTACTACCTTTTTAACAATTTCCATGAAACTTCAGTTAATGGGGCAACTGTTTAATTGGGATAAATGTACTGGTCCTGAGTGTCCCAGTTAACCAGAATCCACTGTACTTCAGTTTTGTTCTAGGTCGTGATACAGACAGAATCCTTGACCTTGTGATAAGAAGCCTGAAAGCTCTGGTCCAAGGGTGGTGCAGATCCCTGCAGGAAACTGGGCTCAGTTTGGGACTGTGCAGATGCACAGCTACTTGTACAGCATACCTGGTCCTATGTCATTGATGGTGATGAGCGGGGAGAAGGAATGATGCTCATAGCCCAGCAGGACAGGGCAGGTGCAGCACTGCAGGGGAGGCCAATGGAGGGGGAGGTAGATTCCCGCTGGACTCGAGGTCTTCCTGCTTGAAGTACTTTCCAAACTTTCTTCTGAGATTCCTTGTCCAAAAACAAAAGACCACAACGTTACCATGTGAAGGGTTCCTGCATCCTGGAAGACAATGGTCTACAGATGCAATGACATAGAGCCATAGAAAAATACAGCACAGAAACTGGCCCTTCAGCCCATCTAGTCTGTGCTGAACTATTTAAACTGCCTAGACCTTCTGACTTGCATCTGGACCATAGCCCTCCATATAAATGACATTGAAACATCCTCCTGCAGCACAATAACTGCAATGTGCATATATATTTCCAATGTCTGCTCATGGGATGTGGAGAAACTAGCGTTTACTGTCCATCCCAAAATACCCTGGTGAGCGGCCCTCTTGGATCACAGTGGTCCTCTTGGTGAAGGGTATTGGGAGGGAGGTCCAGGTCTGGCAACATTGATCCCACAAATTGATAGGGTGGTTAAGAAGGCATATGATGCAGATCTCTGCAGGAAACTGGGCTCAGTTTGGGACTGTGCTGGCTGCATGGCTACTTGAGCAATGTACCTGGTCCTATGTCATTGATGGTGGTGAGTGGGGAGAAGGAATGATGCCCATAGCCCAGCAGGACAGGGCATGTGCAGCACTGCAGAGGTGGTCAGCACAGGGGGAGGTAGATTCCCGCTGGACTCGAGGTCATCCTGCTTGAAAATTAGTCAGGGGATTGAGTTCAAGAGCTGTGATGGGTAAAACGCTGGTTAGACCACACCTGTTTGGTTGTCTCATTATAGGAAGGATTTGGAAGCCTTAGAGAGGATGCAGAGCAGATTGACCAGGGTACCACCTGGATTAGAAGACTTGTCTCGTAAGTGAGCTGGCTCTCTTCTCTTTGGAGCAAAGCAGGACGAGCGATGGCTTGACAGATGATAAGAGGCAGAGGTAAAGTGGACAGCCAGAGCAGAGAGGACATCATTTTAATGTGATTGGAGGAAAGTATTGGGGGGAATGTCAAAGATTTATTTTTCGCACAGAGTGGTGGGTGTGTGGAATACGATGCCGGGGTGTTGGTAGAGGTAGGTACATTAGGGACTTTAAGACACTTAAATAGGTACATGGATGATAGGTACATGGATGGACGCTCTGTGAGAGTGAAGAGTTTGATTGATCTAGATTGATTTTAAAGGACAGCACAATGTGGTGGGCTGAAGGGCCTGTACTGTGCTGCAATGCTCTATGTTCTGCATTTCCAAGCCAGGGTAAGACATGACTGAGAGGGGAGCTGGCAGGCAGTGGTGTTCACCTGCACCATCAGCCCTTCTCAGTGATGGAGGCTGCACTCGCGAACAACTGTATAGAGGCATAAAGAGAAAAAGAATGACACAGGCCCTTCGGTCCCCTGGAGACTATCCCATCTTCCATGTTTACACTGATTCCTACACTAACTCACTTTATTTTCCCCACTATCCCAAAACTCTCGCCTACTCACCAGAGGCAATTAACGGGGCAGTTATCCCGTCAACGTGGGTGAGAACTGGAGCGCCCGGAGGAAACTCCACACACCCAGCACCAGGGGTGCGGACCAGACCTGTGCCTCAGCGTGGATGTACTTGACCGCCGGCCTCTTTGCAGATGGGACACCCTGCCACTCTGAGAGAATGACTGCTCAGAGCAGTGGACGGATGCTCATCTTTTGTCTTTTATTTTTATGGGTTCTTTTGGGTTTCCCTGAATCTCCAGGTTGTATAATGTACAGTATACCTTTGCTGATAATAAATATATACTGAACTTTGCTTTGTCCTGAATGATGCTGGTGTGTCACTGCATCCACACAGATCCAGGGGAGAGAAAGGTGGGCTGGTTCTGGACCTCCTCCCTGTTCAATCAGGAATGGAATGGAGGGTGCATCACTTACAACAGGATACACAACCTCTGACCTGGTCATACAGGTGTCATTACAACAGGATACAAAACCTCTGACCTGGTCATACCAGTGTCACTTCCTACAGGATACACAACCTCTGACCTGATCATAGGGCACAGATCCAGGCATTTCAGCTCTCTGACTTCAGACTGGGATCAATCACCCAAGTACACTGATCCCGGTAGATCTCCACATCTCCAATAACAGCCCCACCCCCACTTTATCCTCCTGCCTCCCAGCAACACACATACTCCAGGACAGGAGGAAACCCGAACCCAAAGTCTAACACAGCCACAGGGCAAACGTGTGAACTCCAAAGAGAGAGCAGCAGAACGTCAGGATGGAATGGGTCTCCAGGACTCTGACTGTCGTGTGTGCCCCTCAGGGAGATGGTGACGAGATATCACTGAACGTCAGCATGGAACTAGGTCTCCAGGACTCTGACTACTGTATCACTGAATGTCAGGGGTCGGTGTGTGGACTAACTCCCCTGTCGTACAATGTCACATGTCACTTGTCAGCCCAAGACCGGATGTCATCGAGGTCTGATGACACGCAGGCATGGGCTGTTTCAGGTACAAATGGAATTCATTGCCAAGAAGGCTATGTCATTGGGTATATTTAAAGGGAGGTTGATAAGTTCTTGATTGGTAAGGATGTCCAAAGTTACAGGAAGAAGACTGGGGAATGGGGTCAAGAAGGATAATAAATCAGCTATGATGGAATGGTAGAGCAGACTCGATGGGCCAAATGGCTTAATTCTGCTCCTACTTCGAATGGCCTTATGGAACTGAACCTTGTGCAGACATCCCAGCTTCCAACTTCATTGCAAGGCTGAGATGATTGACCTTCAATATCCAATACCTGGCAATGCTCCAGAATGTGGTTAGATATCTCAATGTTCCTGCATTCACTATCAGCCTGACTGCCGATGGTTAGATATCTCAATGTTCCTGCATTCACTATCAGCCTGACTGCCAATGGTTAGATATCTCAATGTTCCTGCATTCACTATCAGTCTGACAGCTGCTGGTTAGACATCTAAATGTTCCTGCATTCACTATCAGTCTGACAGCTGCTGGTTAGATAGCTCAATGTTCCTACATTCACTATCAGTCTGACTGCCGCTGGTTAAGCATCTCAACGTTCCTACATTCACTATCAGTCTGACTGCCGCTGGTTAAGCATCTCAACGTTCCTACATTCACTATCAGTCTGATTGCCGATGGTTAGATATCTCAACGTTCCTGCATTCACTATCAGCCTGACTGCTGATGGTTAGACATCTCAACGTTCCTACGTTCACTAACAGTCTGACTGTAGTTGGGATTTTAGCTCCTCATGTGGTTTATGATTATTTTTCTTTTATTCCTTCATCATTTTTTGAATCAAAGGATGACAATGAGTTGGAACCAATCCAAGGATGAGAAGGGTGCTTTTGTATGGTAGAAAGTCTGGGGCTGTTAGGTGTTCGGTTGTCCCCACTGCATCAGCGATCTTCTCTCCTGGCTGGTCTTTAGCTGTGGCACACAGAGTGGCAACTGGCAGCCATTGTGACCCCTAAACAGAAAGGCCTGAAGAAGGGTCTTAACCTGAAATGTTGACTCTTCGTTCCCTTCCATAACCACTGCCAGACATGCTAAGTTCCTCTAGAACTTTATGCATTGTTCTCTAAACAACAGAAGAATTTGGAAGCTCCCTGCAGCGTCCCTGTTCCAAAGAAACCTCTGATGTCCTTAAAACAAGTTGGACCACGGTTAGTACTTAAACTCATGCCTCATACAAAAGAAAACCTGAGACATCCTTGGATTTGTCACCCATCCAGCACGTGAGATTTGAATCATCACTCCCTGACTGAGACAGGAGATTGGATCCAACGGAAAGGGACTGAAAATTTTCTGAACAGAAAGCATAAGAAATGTTGTGAGAACACGTGAGGCCACATAGCAGAGCTCACTTGATTCTTAACAGGTTCCGCTGACCTTTAATGCTGCCCTCCCCACCATCAAATCCCTGTGCTCACTGACAGTCTGTGAGCAGATACCGTGAGCTGTTCTATCTCATTTCTTCTGTTAATAATTCCACATCCTAAACCTGGAAACCACCGAAGTGAAGTTCCTCTGGGGTCAATGGTAGGACAGGAGGAACAAGATATGTAGTGCCAGAATGTGTGATGGGGGCAATGCTGGACCTAAAACTGAGCAAGTGGGTGAAGTGTCAGTGGGGGAGCATTTAGACAATAGTGACCATAAAATACTTATGGAAAAAGGTAAGAATAGTCTGAACTGGGGGAAGATTGATTCCAGTATGGTTGGATAGGAGCTGAGAGGCGGACAGGGAGAAGTGGTGGTTGGGCAAGTCTCCATTTGGGAAGGGGGAGTCTTTCTAAAGTTAAAAGGTGGGGGTTCAAGCCCAATGTGTTCCTACAGGGTGACGAGCAAGGGAGGCAAGTTCAGGGAACCCTGGATGTCAAAAAATATCGAGAGTTTGATAAAGAGAATCAGAAATCAGGGCTTGTTACACGAGATAGAAAGGAGGGAGAGGTCCAGGAGGACAGCAGGGGGGATTACAGAAAAAATTAGGAGCTGAAAGAGGGGCCACAAAATATCACTCACAGACATGAGTGAGGGAAATCCCAAAGCATCTTATATTAAGAGCAAGTTGATAGCCTGGAACTGATACTGAAATTCAGTGGAATGAGGGGAGACCTCATTGAAACCCATCGAATGTTGAAAGGCCTTGATAGAGTGGATGTGGAGAGAATGTTTCCTATGGTTGGGGGTGGGGAGGTCTAGGACCAGAGGACATAGCCTCAGAATAGAGGAGTGCCCTTTTAGAACGGAGGTGAGGAGGGATTTCTTTAGTCAGAGTGGTGAATCTGTGGAATTCAATGCCACAGGTGGCTGTGGAGGCCAAGTCACTGGGTACATTTGAGGCAAAGGTTGATAGAGTTTTCATTAGTCAGGGTGTGAAAGGATACAGGGAGAAGGCAAGAGTGGGAAAATAGATCGGCCATGATGAAATTTTGGAGTAGAGTCGATGGGCCAAACGGCCTAATTCTGCTCCTCTATTTTATTGTCTTAATGTAGCATCACAGGCGGTCCTCACTGTTAACACAGAGCCACAGCCCACCCTCACTGTTAGTGCCATGTTTCAGCCCATCCTCGCCGTTTGAAAAATGTTATAACCTTCCTTTCTTACGTCCCTGTATTTTTGTTAAAATATTTCTTTTGTCACTGCCTGCTTGGTAAAAAAAACAGCTGAGTGTTTTTGAAACAGGGAGATTCAATTGACATCTCAAAGCTGGAAAACTCTGAAAGCTGCTGTGAAATTCCCTTTCATCAGCTACATACTGAAGGGTAAGGGCAATGGCGATAGGAGAATTAAGAAGGGGAGGTCCTTATGAAGGGGGGAATGTCCCAAACTGTACTGATTACGCTGTAAAATCCCATGAATTTACTATTCCTGGGGAAACCTCATTACTGGCGATAAAGCACCTTGTACGTCAGAACGTTCTAACAATGGGAACTATTCTCGCTAACACCGGATTCTACTTGCAACACGTTGGCACTTTTAAATGGATTGACGATCTCTAACCCCAGGGACGTGGCAACATCTCCTTGGTTAGTACACTGCCCCTTGATCTTTATACTGGCTTCTCTTCATCCCACCTTGCCCCGGCACAAGAATCGGCAATCATTGCTTCGCAGTTACCGCAGTGAAGGACTTGATTTCCATTCTGGGAGCCGTTCGGCATCTGCAGTGCGTGTTGTGTCTCTGAATTCCTCTCTGAGGGCCTTTCTAATCCTATGAGAATATCACCTGACTGATATTCTGTAGCACGGACCAGACAGACCTGGGACATGTCCCAGCAACTCCACACTGGCATTGAAACAGCTTCTTCTCCAGCCTCCCTCCTATCCTACCTTAATGCTGCTCCAGGACGGAATGTTAAATCACAGCCCCATATAGAATGTGGGCCACTACAGCACAGGAGCACAAGACCATAAGACATAGGAGCAGAATTAGGCCATTTTGCCCAACGAGTCTGCTCTACCATTTCATCATGACTGATCCAATCTCTTGTCTTCTCCCCGTGTCCCTTCATGCCCTGGTTAATCAAGATTCTATCAACTTCTTAAATATACCCAATGACTTGGTCTCCACAGCCACCTGTGGCAACGAACTCCACAGATTCACCACTCTCTGGCTAAATTCCTCCTCATCTCCATTCTAAATGGATGTCCCTCTATTCTGAAGCTGTGCCGTCTGGTGTTAAACTCCCCCACCATAGGAAACATCCTCTCCACATCCACTCTTTTGAGGCCTTTCAACATTTGATAGGTTTCAATGAGGTCACACCTTATTCAGGCACGTTTGCCCACAGTGTTGTGTCGAACTAATTACATTAGCAACCAAATGCCCATCTAAACTAATCCCTTCCACCTACACAACGTCCACATCCCTCCGCGTTCATGTGCCTATCTGAGAGCCTCGATTGTATCTGCCCCAACACCACCCCTCGCAGCACAACCCAGGCACCCACCAATCTGCGTGTGACAAACTTGCCTCTCGCACCTCCTTTGAATTCTCCCCCTCTCGCATGGCCTCTGGTATCAGGCACGCCAACCCTGAAATCAACCCCTGTCCATAGGACGGAATTGCTCACTGAATTTTATTGAAGATTTCTGATTTTGCTCCTCCTCTTAAATAAAAACACTCCCTGTGTTTAGATCATCAAAGGTTCCATGTTTTAAACCCAGTTATGTTCCCCTTCAGGCATCCATGCTGAAGAGAACCAGCCCCCAAGCCTGAGCTGGCAATACTGATACTAACATTCAATTCTCCCTCAGCTCCTTTCCCCTTTTTACAATGTGACAAGTAATTACATTTTTTAAAATTTAGGTTTACAGCATGGTAATGGGCCTTTCTGGCCAATGAGCTCATGCTGTCCAGCTACACCAGGTCACCGATTAACCCACTAACCCGTACATCTTTGGAGTGTGGAAGGAAATAGGAGCTCTTGGAGGAAAACCACATGGTCGTGGGGAGAAGATATGGACAGCGGCTGGAATAGAATCTGTGTTGCTAGTGCCACAATGGAGTTACGCTAAGCCTGTGCTACCACTCCAGTGCTCTACAGTGCTTGTTCTCAGAAGCACAGTCCAAAGAAGAGCAGATAATTCCTGTACTTTTCCATTCTAATCCCATTGTTGGATTCGATAATATTTCTGGTATAGGGACCTGAGTCACCCATCGGGTGATCCCTACAACTACTGGCAGTAAGTTTGTTCCTCTTCCTCACTTCCTATTCGTATTTCCCCGAATCGTTTGAGTTCTTGGTTTCTGAACAAAATGTTACGCTTCACACAGGTTTTGTGTTGAAATTATTTTCTCAATTCCATCTCCATTTAATTATGTGTGTTTGGAATTTGGTATAATTCCCACTGTTACCAACAGCCCCTCCCTGTCAGGCAGATAACAAGCTTGTTATAATCCCCACTGTTACCAACAGACACTCCCCGTCAGGCAGATAACAAACTCTGAAGTCTTTCGGCGAACTGGCTTCCCAACATGGATTCTTTGGGACCTCAGCTCAATTCCAGCGTATCTGCTCTTGGCTTTTGCCATGTGGTCAGTCAGCGGATGAAACCCTTCAGGTGGTGCTGGTGGCCGCAGACGGGCAGTAACCAGATCACATCCAAACGCTGACGGAACATGCATGAGGGGTCAGCCTGGACGCTGTGACCTAGCCAAAGGTACCTCAGGGACCAAAGTCCAGGCTCCTGACTGTGTCGTGCCCACGTGCTACACTGGGTTTTGGGAAAGTCTGAGTGTTTCTAGCTGAAAGCAGGTTTAGGGTGAGTAATAGTGGATCCAGTGACCCAGAGAGCACGCCATTCTTGTGTCCAAAGATCCAGCTTCCACCCTGCCCACGGGTAATGTGTGTGTTGGGTTTGCTCATTCTCCCTGTGACCACAGACGTGCGGATTCGTGGGTTAATTAGAACCGTAAATTGCTGCTGGTGTGTAGGTAGGTTGGAGAATCGGGGAGAGCTGATGGGAATATACAGTATATCGCACACTGCTGTTAGTGATATACGTTTTGTGGGTGCACCGTGGTCCTGGGGACTGTTGTTTTATTTGGTTGTATACATGTACAGACAGATGACCATAAACTTGAATTTGAATGTGGGGAGAATGAGTGTTTGAACAGCACAGAGACACTGGGCCGTAGGACTGTAGGGGTAGGGAGGGGTAGATATCGACACTGTGGGGAAGGAGTGTGTATCATTGCAGGGGAATGCCACCAACTTGATAAAACTGATGAAACAAGCTTTATTTCCACCCCCCCCATGGGTGGGAGGGTTCAGTGCACCAGTTTTCATTTGAAACTCACCCACCACCACGATGATCGGGCGCCTGATGACGTTGGCCAAAACAAACAGGTGAACGTCCTGGTAAATGTTTGTCACAGCCTGGCTGGCTGCAGACTCCGGATCTGCAGATTCAATCACATTCTGCCACTCCTGATCCCAAATCTGTCGCAGGTTAAACATGCTACATTAGTTCTGCAACTGAACCTGACCAGGAACCTACCAGTCACAGTCTGAGAGAGAGGGGGAACTGCCTACAGAGGCAGACTCCAGGGCCAGTGACCTGCAGGTACAACCCTGTACAGATATGCAAATCCAATAAGAAAGTTTATACAAACCTCACAATGTCCTGAACAATTCCCAGGCCTTGATTTAGAGACTAATTAGTGTGTACTTTTCCAGCACACTCTATGTTTCTTTCAGAATCAGTGTCAGGGTTTATTATCACTGACAGATAGAGTCATGGAGAAGCGTAGCATAGAATCAGGCTATTCAGCCCATCTAGTCCGTGCCCAACCAATTAAACTGCCTACTGCCATCAATCTGCACCAGAACTATATTCCTCCATACCCCTATCATCCAAGTACCATTAGACCATAACCATAAGAGATAGGATCGGAATTAGGCCATTTGGCCCATCGTGTCTGCTCCACCTTTTCATCATGGGTGATTATTTTCTCTCTCAGTCCCAAACTCCTGCCTTCTCCCCGTATTCTTGTACACCATGACTACTCAAGTATCTATTAACCTCTGCCTTAAATATACCCAATAACTTGGCTACCACAGCCAGCTGTGCCAACGAATTCCACACAGAGTCACCAGTCAGTGGCTAAACAAATTCCTCCTCAACTCCATTCTAAAAGCACGTCTCTCTATTCTGAAGCCATTCCCCCTGGTGCTAGACTCCTCCACCATAGGAAACATCCTCTCCACATCCACTCTACCATGGCTCTTCAACACTTGATAGGTTTCAATGAAGTCACCCTTCATTCTTCTGAATTCCAGTGAGTGCAGGCCCGGTGCCATCAAGTGCTCCTCATATGATAAGCTTTTCAATCCCGGAAGCATTTTGTGAAGCTCATTTGAACCCTCTCCAGTTTCAGCACATCCCTTCTCAGATAAGGGCCTAAAACTGCTCACAATACTCTATGTGAGGCCTCACCAGTGCTCCATGAAACCTCAACATTGCATCCCTGCTTTTATATTCTAGTCCTCTTGAAATGAATGCTAACATTGCATTTGCCTTCCTCACCACAGACTCAAGCTGCAAGTTAACCTTTAGGGAATCACCTATCCGAATATGTACCTGTCCAAACTTCTCTTGAACGTTGAAATCGAGCTGGCATGCACGACTTGCGTTGGCAGCCTATGACACACTCTCATGACTCTCTCCTTAAACTTTTCACCTTTCACCCCTGACTCATGACCTTTAGTTGTACTCCCACCCAATCCCAGTGGAAAAAGCCTGCTTGCATTTACCCTATCTATATCCCTCATAATTTAGTATACCCCTATCAAAACTCCCCTCAATCTTCTATGTTCTAAGGAATAAAGTCCTAACTTATTGAAACTATAACTCAGGTCCTGCAGACCTGGTAACATCCTTGCCAATCTTCTCTTACTCTTTTAACCTTACTTACATCTTTGTCGTCATGAAATTTGGTGCTTTGTTACAGTAGTTCAGTTCAAAACATAAAATATACTATAAATTACAATGAGAAATATGAAATAAATATAAAAATTAAATTAAATAAGCAGTGCAAATAGAGGGCATAGATAGTGAGGTGGTGTTGATGGGTCTGTGGACGTATCGGTCAGTGTGGGAGTGAACTGAAAAGTTAAAGCAGCAGGTTACTCCTGCAGACTGAACACCATTGACTCCACAAACCGGTCACCATCAGCATCTCATTCCTCCCGTGTGGAGCAAGCCAGGTTGTGAAGGTGGAGGGGAAGAATCTTTATTTAGTATTTACGTTAGACTTCCAATGACTACACATTCAATGAATCAGAGGGTTAAGTACAGAGGAGGCGCTCAGAGGAACACGGAGACTGAATGTCTTCACTGCAAACACAAACTCTGGTCAAGCCAGCGTCTCACCTCTGAGGAAACCATCCCACAGGAGCTGGTGAATGTCAGACTCAAGCTGGCATGAAAATCATGGAAACCCTACAATTCCACCACCCGGGGGGGTGGGGGTGAGGGTCTCATTGAAACTCTCGAATATTGAAAAGCCTAGACGTGGAGAGGATATTTCCAGTATTGGGAGGGTCTAGGATTGGGGGCGCAGCTCAGAATAGAAAGATGTCTCTTTGAAACAGAGATGAAGAGGAATTTCTTTGCCAGAGGGTGGCGAATCTGTGGAATTCATAGCTACTGACAGCTGTGGAGGCCAAGTTATTCTGACAGGTTGCATCACTCTATGATGTGGGGGGTGGGGTGGGGCTACTGCACAGCACGGAAAGAAGCAACAGAAAGTTGTAAAATTACTCAGCTCCATCTTGGGTACTAGCCTCCGTACACAAGGTATCTTCAAAGGGCAGTGCCTCAGAAAGGCAACGTCCATTAATAAAGACCCCCATTACCCAGGGCATGCCCTCTTCTCATTGTTACTGTCAGGACAGAGATACAGAAGCCGGAAGGCACACACATAGTGATTCAGGAACAGCTTCTTCCCCTCTGCCATATGATTCCTAAATAGACATTGAACCCATGAAGACTATCTCACTTTAAAAAATATATATATTAATTCTGTTTTTGCCCTATTTTTAATCTATTCAATGTACATTTATATACTTACTGTAATTGATTTACTGATTTTTTTTCTCTATATTATCATACATTCCATTGTACTGCTGCTGCTAAGTTAACAAATTTCACAACTCATGCCAGTGATAATAAACCAGATTCTGATTCGGAGTCTATATTTAAAGTGGAGGTTAACAGGTTCTTGTTTAGAACATAGAACAGCTCAGTACAGGCCCTTTGGCCCACAATGTTGTGCCGACCCTCAAACCCTGCCTCCCATATAACCCCCCACCTTAAATTCCTCCATATACTGGTCTAGTAGTCTCTTAAACTTCACTAGTGTATCTGCCTCCACCACTGACTCAGGCAGTGCATTCCATGCACCAACCACTCTCTGAGTAAAAAACCTTCCTCTAATATCCCCCTTGAACTTCCCACCCCTTACCTTAAAGCCATGTCCTCTTGTACTGAGCAGTGGTGCCCTGGGGAAGAGGCGCTGGCTATCCACTCTATCTATTCCCCTTATTATCTTGTACACCTCTATCATGTCTCCTCTCATCCTCCTCCTCTCCAAAGAGTAAAGCCCTAGTTCCCTTAATCTCTGATCATAATCCATACTCTCTAAACCAGGCAGCATCCTGGTAAATCTCCTCTGTACCCTTTCCAATGCTTCCACATCTTTCCTATAGTGAGGTGACCAGAACTGGACACAGCACTCCAAGTGTGGCCTAACCAGAGTTTTATAGAGCTGCATCATTACCTCGTAACTCTTAAAATCTATCCCTCGACTTATGAAAGCTAACACCCCACAAGCTTTCTTAACTACCCTATCCACCTGTGAGGCAACTTTCAGGGATCTGTGGACATGTACCCCCAGATCCCTCTGCTCCCCCACACTACCAAGTATCCTGCCATTTACTTTGTACTCTGCCTTGGAGTTTGTCCTTCCAAAGTGTACCACCTCACATTTCTCCGGGTTGAATTCCATCTGCCACTTCTCAGCCCACTTCTGCATCCTATCAATGTCTCTCTGCAATCTTCGACAATCCTCTACACTATCTACAACACCACCAACCTTTGTGTCATCTGCAAACTTGCCAACCCTCCCCTCTACCCCCACATCCAGGTCGTTAATAAAAATCACGAAAAGTAGAGGTCCCAGAACAGATCCTTGAGGGACACCACTAGTCACAACCCTCCAATCCAAATGTACTCCCTCCACCATGACCCTCTGCCTTCTGCAGGCAAGCCAATTCTGAATCCACCTGGCCAAACTTCCCTGGATCCCATGCCTTCTGACTTTTTGAATAAGCCTACCGTGTGGAACCTTGTCAAATGCCTTACTAAAATCCATGTAAATCACATCTACTGCACTACCTTCATCTATATGCCTGGTCACCACCTGAAAGAACTCTATCAGGCTTGTTAGACACGACCTGCCCTTCACAAAGCCATGCTGACTGTCCCTGATCAGATCATGATTCTCTAAATGCCTATAGATCCTATCTCTAAGAATCTTTTCCAACAGCTTTCCCACCACAGACGTAAGGCTCACTGGTCTATAATTACCCGGACTATCCCTACTACCTTTTTTGAACAAGGGAACAACATTTGCTTCCCTCCAATCCTCCGGTACCATTCCCGTGGACAACGAGGACATAAAGATCCCAGCCAGAGGCTCAGCAGCTCTTCCCTCACTTCGTGGAGCAGCCTGGGGAATATTCAGTCAGGCCCCGGGGACTTATCTGTCCTAATGTATTTAAACAACTCCAACACCTCCTCTCCCTTAATATCAACATACTCCAGAACATCAACCTCACTCATATTGTCCTCACCGTCACCTAGTTCCCTCTCATTTGTGAATACCGAAGAGAAGTATTCATTGAGGACCTCACTCAATTCCACAGCCTCCAGGCACATCTTCCCACCTTTATCTCTAATCGGTCCTACCCTCACTCTTGTCATCCTTTTGTTCTTCACATAATTGAAGAATGCCTTGGAGTTTCCCTTTACTCTTCTCGCTAAGCCTTCTCAGCCTTCTTGCTCTTCTCAGCCCCTTCTTAAGCTCCTTTCTTGCTACCCTATATTCCTCAATAGACCCATCTGATCCTTGCTTCCTAAACCTCAAGTATGCTGCCTTCTTCCACCTGACTAGATTTTCCACCTCACTTGTCACCCATGTTTCCTTCACCCTACCATTGTTTATCTTCCCCACCAGGACAAATTTATCCCTAACATCCTGCAAGAGATCCCTAATCATTGACCACATGTCCATAGTACATTTCCCTGCAAAAACATCATCCCAATTCACACCCACAAGTTCTAGCCTTATAGCCTCATAATTTGCCCTTCCCCAATTAAAAATTTTCCTGTCCTCTCTGATTCTATCCTTTTCCATGATAATACTAAAGGCCAGGGAGCGGTGGTCACTGTCCCCCAGATTCTCACCCACTGAGAGGTCTGTGACCTGACCCAGTTCGTTACCGAATACTAGATCTAGTATGGCATTCCCCCTAGTCGGCCCGTCCACATACTGTGACAGGAATCCATCCTGGACACACTTAACAAACTCTGCCCTGACTAAATCCTTGGAACTAATCAGGTGCTAATCAATATTAGGGAAGTTAAAGTCCCCATGATAACAACCCCGTTATTTTTGCACCTTTCCAGAATCTGCCTCCCATTACAGGGCGAGGGCAGGAGAATGGGGGATAATAAATCAGCTATGATTGAATGTTGGAGCAGACACAATTCCTAAATAGTCTAATTCTGCTCCAATATCTTATTGTCCTATAGACACAGGGGATATCAGGCTGAGGAGAAACACACATCATTGTACATAACTGTGCAGGGTAGGAGATAACATCAACCTTGCAATTTGAATGCTTATGACATAGACCTGCATAGTGACTTGATGAAAAAGTTTCTAACTGAAGCATGAACTCTCTCTCTACACAGACACTGTCTGATCTGATGCCTGAACTCTGTCTCTCTACACAGACACTGTCCGACCAGCATGAACTCTGTCTCTCTACACAGACACTGTCTGACCAGCATGAACTCTGTCTCTACACAGACACTGTCTGACCAGCATTAACTGAGTCTCTCTACACAGACACTGTCTGACCACCATGAACTCTGAGTTTCTCTACACAGACACTATCTGACCAGCATGAACTGAGTCTCTCTACACAGACACTGTCTGACCACCATGAACTGAGTCTCTCTACACTGACACTGTCTGACCACCATGAACTGAGTCTCTCTACACAGACACTGTCTGACCTGATGGGAGTTTCAAGCATTCCTAGTTTCCACCTTTTCAGCATCTCCAGCTTGTCTCTAAATCTGCCTGTTTTTTGCTGATGGCCCCATTGCTGACTGCCAGAGCTCCCGTATGCCCACACCCCAGCAGAGGATTTAACTAATATTGAGTTCGCGTCTTCCCTTAACCTCCCCTTCACTTTTGTTTTCGTTGTTGTACGTATCCTGACCTTGTCTCTGGGAATTCTCCTGGAACATGGTGTGGAATTACATCAGACCCCAGGAACATGCAGGTCATTCACCTAACCTATGCTGCCCTAGTACTCCATCTGGCTTCCTTCCTTGGTCGTCTATGCTTTTCATCCTTCTTCTCTGTAAACATACTCTCTGAGTTTAAACCTTTTCCAACATGTACTGACACCACGCTCCCTGCAATCCCCCCGTCCATCCCCTCAGGAAACCCTCATCACCACAGCCACCTCCTAACCCCAGCGGGAGACCTGCACAGCAACGTTTATGTGCACAGCTAACGCAGTCCGAGGATGTGCTGGGGGTAACTTATACGTGTGGCTATGATTCCAGCACCAATGTAGCATGCCGACGACTCGCTACGCCCAACCCGTATGCTTTGAAATGCAGGAGGAAACCAGACCAACCAGACGAATAGAGGAAACTCACATAAAGTACGACACAGAAACAGGCCTTTCAGCCCATCTAGTCCATACCAAACCATTTAAAGTTCCTACTCCCATCGACCTGCACTGGGACCATCGCCCTCCATACCCCTACCGCCCATACTTCTCTCAAACTTTGAAATCGAGCTCGCATGCACCACTTGTGCTGACATCTCCTTCCACACTCTCACCACTCTCTGAGCAAAGACACTTCCCCTCATCTTCCCCTTAAACTTTTCACCTTTCACTCTTAACCCATGACCTGTAGTTGTAGTCCCACCCTACCTCAGTGAAAAAGCCTGCTTGCATTTATCCTATAAATTACCTCATAATTTTGTATACCTCTATAAAATTTCCTCTCAGTCTTCTACATTCTAAAGAATAATGTCCTTACCTATTTCCTTATCACTCAGGTCCTGCTGACCCAGCAACATACTTGTAGATTTTCTCAGTATTCTTTTCAACTCCTCGCACCTTTCCTTTCGGTTGGTGACCAAAGCTGCACACAATACTCCAAATTAGGCCTCCCCAATGACTTGTACACTCCCACATAACGTGGTCACAGGGAGAGCGGACAGCAATGGGAATTGAACCTCAGTCACTGGCGCTGTAAGGCATTACGCTAACCACTATGCTACTGCGCTGAAATGCAGTCCTCCCTTAAACCTCCCTCGTCGAGCATTTGATATTTTCCCGCTGTGAAAGGCCCAGCAACTGATGGTAGGCTACCAGCCTGCTTTCTCTCCACCTGGTCCCAAGATGAATCATAGCCCTGAACTGTGAAGGTAAGGAGTAGCCACATTTTCCCTCCCTCCTCCTGGATAAATCTGTGTTTCCAACTTTCAGACATAAGAGAGGTTCTCATCAGAGCCAGGTAATGATCAAACTAAACATGTAATCCTTTTTATTAAAACAATTGCTATGGAGTGGTCAAACAACAGCTAGTATTACACCCAGGTTTTAATTTCTATTAAAGTGACAGAGTGAATGAAACACTTTACCTTACCTCAGACTGGTGAAGAGGGGCTGCTTCAGCAAGTCCTTGTTCTCTTAGATACTCGGCCTGTAGTCTGTGTTTGAAGTTAACACTGTGGGCGTTGACCAAAGCACGGTGGAAGGTTTTCTGGAGCACGAGGTCTGTGTCCTGGACACCCCACATATAGAGAGAGACTGAATGTAGGAGGCTGCTCCCTTCTCCTGCCCAAGAACAAGGGTGTTTAGAAACAATGCACGGAATCAAACCCCTTCTGTGTGGCATGATAGTCCGGTAAGTTAACGAAGACATAAAGCATTACAGGTCCCTCAGCCCACAATGTTGGGTCGACCTTTAACGCACTCCAAGATCACTCTAACCCTTCCCTCCCACATAGCCCTCAATTCTCTATCATCCATGTAGCTACCTAAGAGCCTCTAATGTATCTCCCTCTGCTACCAGCCCTGGCAGGACGTTCCACCCACCCACCACTCTGTGTAAAAAACCTACCTCTGACATCACCTCTACACTTTCCTCCAAACATCTTAAAATTATGCCCTCTTGTACGAGTTATTTTCACCCTATTTTTGACCTACAGTATGCCTCTTATCACCTTATACACTATCAACTCACCTCTCATCCTTCGCTCCAAAAAAAAAGTCCTAACTCGCTCAATCTTTCCTGTTAAGGCATACTCTCTAATCCAGGAAGCATCCTGGTAAATTTTCTCTGCACCTTCTCTAAAGCTTCCTAACATGACGTTGCTAGAACTGAACACAAGACTCCAAGTGTTGTAAAGAAGGCTGTTGCATTTCACTTTTAATTTCAACGCTGATTATTTCTTTGTTGATGATAATTCTGCCCCATAAAGTGAAACCCACCATATAAAAAACACAACACTATTTCACTGGAACCAAAATCTTCCCAATCTACCATTGTATTTAAATAAGTAAGTGCTTTGAAATAGCTCCAGAACAAAGTTCAGGCCGGTGTGAGATATTGAAGGAATGTTGGATAAAACAAAATTTACTACATACCTCCATAAAGAGATACCATCTCGCCCTGCCTCAAGGCATGAAACAGGAGCAATTGAAGAATATTCCACCCCCCAAATCCATTCTAGCACCTAATATAATCAGGATTAATCAAATAAGATTGTTTTTAATTGCCAAAAGAGCTTTTGCACGAGAAATGAGAAAGCAAAGAACATGATTTCTCAAATTATACGACTTTGATCTGGGAGACTATTTATTGCAAACCCACTGATTGATGACATTTAAACAGAAGCAGAATCTAGTCTATTATTCCTGATTTATATAACATGAAATTTGTTGTTTTGTGGAAGCAATATAGAGCAAAGGCAAAAATTACAAAGAACTACAAAAATAAAGATCACAACAAAAAGGAATAATGAGGTAGTGTTCGTGGACCATTCAGAAATCTGATGGCAGAGGGGAAGGAGCTTTTCCTGAATTGTTGAGTGAGAATCTTCAGGCTCCTGTCTCTCCTCCCTGATGGTAGCAATATGAAGAGGGCATGTCCTGTCCTTGGTGATGGAGGTCCTTAATGATGGATGCCGCATTTTTGCAGCATCACCTCGTGAAGGTGTCCCCGATAGTGGGGATGCTAGTGCCTATGACGGATCTAGCTGAACCTATGAATGTCTGCAGCCTCTTTCAATCCTCAGCATTTGAGCCTCCAGTCCAAGCGGTGATTCAACAAGTCAGACTACTCTCCCGTGCATCTGTAGAAATTTGCTGGAGTCTTTGGTAGCATACCAAAATACAGCTGTCCAAACAAAATACAGCTGTTGCCGTGCTTTGTTTTTGTGATTGTATTTGACCCAGGACAAATCTTTAGAGATGTTGACATCCAGGAACTTGAAGCTGGAGAAGCTGTGCTTTTCACTGCTGACCCCTCGACAACGACTAGATCATAGAACACCAAACTGTACAACACGGGAACAGACCATTCAGCCCACAATGTTGTGCTGAACAGCTAAAACATAAATCATAAGCTCCCAAACACTAATCACTCCTACCTAACACCATGTCCATATCTCTCCATCTTCCTCACAACCATGTGCCTATCTAAACTTCTCTCAAAAGCCTCTAATGTATTTGCCTCTACCATCATACCAGGCAGTGCATTCCATACATCCGCCACTCTCTGAGTAAAAAACTTACCCCTCACATCCCCTTTGAACCTACCCCCTCTCATCTTCAAAGCATGCCCTCTGGTATTAGACATTTCAACCCTGGGAAACAGATACTCTCTGCCCACTCTAACTATGCCTTTCATAATCTTGTAAACCTCTATCAGATCTCCCCTCAGCCTCCGGTGCTCCAGAGAAAACAGCCCAGGTTTGTCCAGCCTCTCGTGAAGGCACATGCCCTCTAAACCAGGCAGCATCCTGGTAAACCTCTTCTGCACCCTCTCCAAAGCCTCTAAAGCCTTCCTTGGTGAAACAACCAAAACTCCAAAACCCCCGATTTGGCCTAACCAGAGTTTTATGAAGTTACACTGCTGTGTGTTTCTCCTGACTTCCCTTTCCTGAAATTCACACTCAATTCGTTGGTCTTGTTGACTTTGAGTGCAAGAATTTTGTTGCAACACCGCTCATCCAGCCAATCTTTTCACTTCTGTACGCCTTGTCTTCGCAATTTAAGAGTTGTCTCCACTTTCTAGGTTAAGTATCTCTTATTGTTACACATCTGAGAATATATCAGAAACTTGGCACACTTTCACAACAGTTCAAACGATTATTTTCTTGAATAGAGGCCCTCCATTGGTTGTGTCAACCAAGGATGTTGCGTCCCAGCTGTGTACGTTGTTGGTGCAGCGCCGTCAGTCAATAGGCAAGACAGGGCAGCACAATGTGGAGAGCAATCTGTTGCCTGTGTAGCAGGCTCGGGGTCTCTCCACAAACGATGAATCCAAAGGAACGACAGTGACCGATTCAGTAGCATTAATGGCAGTGATAATAAACCTGATTCTGATTCGGATATGGAGGAAGTAGTTGACAATTGGGGAGGAAAACACTGTCAGGAAGTTACCCAATGTGTTACACACCCACTGAGTTAACGACAGACAGCTTAAGGTCCCTCATTTTACAAACGTTCCGTCCCACATGGATTACACTCTCCAGCTCCGTCAATAACCTAACTTGTTGTTGACTATCACGCACAAACGGCAGCAGGAACTCAGCAGGTCCGGCAGAGTCTATGGAAATGAATAACCAGTTGATGTTTTGGGCAGAAGCCCTTCTTCAGAACTGGAGAGGAAGGGGGAAGATGCCTAACTAAGATGGTGGGGGAGGGGAAGGAGGACAGGCTAGAGGCTGAAGAGGGTGGGGGGGAGTAAAATACTGGGAGGTGATTGGTGGAAAATGCAAAGGGCTGGAGAAGAAGAAACCTGATAGAAGGGAATGGACCCTGGGAGTAGGGGAAGTAGAAGGGGCACCAGGGTGAGGTGATTGGCATTTGAGAAGAGGTGAGAGGCCAGAGTGGGGAATAGAAGAAGAGGGGAGGGGGAGGGGGGAGCTGCCTAACCTGCTGAGTTCCTCCTGCATTTTCACAGGATTTCCAGCATCTGCAGAATTTCTTGTGTCTATTGTTGAATATGCTCCACAACAGCTGTGGAACATTGGGAATGCTGAGCCGTTGTGCCAAGATGTTTTGTCCATGTGGTTGATTATTCTGCGTGAGGTAGACGCGTATGCAGCCCTAGGCATCTGTGCGAGCTCACCCTGGGCTCCTGGGCTCAGTGGCGAGCGCTGCCAGCTCTGGAGAAGCTGAGGTCCACTCCAGCAAGTTTAATCCACGACAAGGACTTCCAAGCTCCCAACGACAGAACAAAATCCCTGACTCCCTTTGTTACTGGGAGGACCTCTGCGTGCAAAAAAAAAAATCCCTCGGCTCTGAAAGTTAACTGAATAAATATTTACTGATGAACAATCTATTCACAGTATGACTAGTACTTAGTACCTTAAATGGTTGCCACACTGACTGGAAAACCACAAAAACTGCAGTTGCTGGAAATCTGAGAGGGAACTGGAACAGTCGGAAACACTCAGCAGGCCAGGCAGCATCCGTGGAGGGGGGGGGGTGGTGAACGTTTCAGGTCAAGAACCCTCCATCAGAATTCTGACCTGGAACTGTTCCCCTCTCCACGGACACTTCGTGATCTCGTCCCGGGAGCTCAACTGTTCCGATCCGAAATAATTCCCCCCTTGAAGTTCGAGCACAGGGTTATGTCAGAAGAAGTCAGAGACATTTTCAGCAACACACACAAAAGTCTGACTTCTCGTCTTTCTTTCCAGTCCTGAGGAAGGGACTCGGCCCGAACCGTCGACTGTTTACTTTTTCCTGTTGAAAACTGCCTGACCTGCTGAGTTCCTCCAGCATTTTATGTGTGTTGTTTTGGATCTCTAGCAACTGAAGATTTTCTCATATTAGAGAAATTTTTTATGCAGATAACTTCCAGAGACTGAGGTTGAGGATCGAGGACCCCCTACACACAAATAACGGTAGAGTCGGTGATTCTACTGAATTCAACCTGGCCGATAATCGCCCGGCGGTAAAGAGAGCGGAGACCGAATTAATCCCCGGAAAGGGGACAGAGGTTCCTCGAGAACCGAGTGGATCTCAGAGGACCCAATTCTATCTCTCTCTCTTCCTCCCAAATTCGTTCATAGCTCCGCAAACAAAACTTTCGCCGCTGGATGTAAAATTAGTAAGTACGGACATAGATCGCCAATTACAAGAGAGAGCGAGTTGCAAATTCGCACACTGCCTCAGCGGAAAACGTTCACCACTATCAGCAACGACCCCCGTGTCTGGTGTTCGTTTTGGAAGGTCCTGGATCTACAGTCCTCCCTCGGGGACACCCCGAACCTCGGCCGCCCCTCAGTACCGGGTGCCTTGCACTGACTTCCCACTGACTCCAGCCCTGACTGTGAGATAGGCGTTGGTTTCACGAAGCCGCAGGAATCTAAATTCGCCACCCCCGCTCTGACTTAGTACCTGTGTGAAACGGGCGATTTGCGGAATCCGCAGGTGGGGGAGCAGCCCCGGCTGCGTAGACGGTTTGCTTACCGGAGACCCTGAGCGGATACACCGTGCGGAGCTCTCGACACCAGTTGAGGATGCTGGCGGTGCGTAATGCCCGGCTCAGTGCCTGGTCCAGCAGCGTCTGCTCCAGGAGGCTCCGCAGCGGTGCGGGATACGGCCTGGTGCTGGGCAGCTGCAGCGTGTGGACATGTAACCTCTGCAGATGATAGAGGAGGGGGCGGCCGCCCGGCGACTTCACCACGTCCTCCCCGATCAGAGCCCGCAGATGCTCCGCTTTCCCTGGGTTAGCGTCCGAAAGGTTCGCGGGGAGCTCCATGCCGGCCATCGGGTCCCACAGCGGAACGGGTACTCGGGTCCAACTGCTCACACACTGGCTCCCGCACCGCTGCTCCGGCTGGCAGGTCCTGCAGCGGAATCCGCACTCGGGACCCGCTCCGCTCACACACTGGCTCCCGCACCGCTGCCTCTGCCGTCAGTCCCGTGCCTCGCTGTCTTTGAGCTGGGTCTCGGGACTTTCCAGTCGACAGACAGCGTTAACCTTTCAGTCTCCGCGCCCAGCCTGGGGGGGGGGGGGGGAGGAAATTGTGGCGTCGATAATCCGAACCTCCACCCACACTCCTATCGTTCCGGTAGGTTTATTGACGTGCCGCGCGGAGTTTGCCGCACTCGCACCTTAGTGAGAAAAGGGGACGCGCCGCGCGAAGTGGGGGAGCGGGTGAAGGGGAAGAGGGGTAAAGGGATGAGGGTGGGGAGGAGGAGAGGGCGGGGAGGAGACGCGGAGGGGGAGGGAAGGAGGTGGAGAGACATTGCAGAGTCCGGGTCTGTTCTCGCTGTTGCGGAGGAGGTTAAGAGCGCGCATGATGGATGTATATAAAGTTATGAGGAGTATAGGCAGTCCAGACGCATATCATAGGTACAACAAGACGGCACAGATCTGTGGGGGACCCTCCTCACCCAGAGAGCCTGGAACACATTGCCGGAGGGCGGTCACTGACAGCAGTTAGGAGTCTAAACGATCACTTGAACCACGGAGGCACAGTGCGCTGTGGACCAAGTACTGGGAGATGGGGTTAATACAGATGGGTGCCCACTGGTCAGCATGGATTAGATGGGCTGAATGGCCTGTTCTCATGCTATACGATTCTATTATTCAAACTCCTTACCGAGGCTTTCCAAGTGCTTGAAGAAGCAGGAAGTGCAGAGCCCGGACCGATCCTCTGTTCCGAAGCGCTGACAGCCCGTGGTTTTTATACTCTTTACTGTATACTGTCCCGTGTCCTGGTTTTTATACTCTTTATACTGTTCCGTGTCAAAAAGTTGCCCCTCGGATCGCTTTTAAATCTTCCTCCCCTCACCCTAAACCAGTGCCCCTACCCTGGGGAAAAGACTATTACCATATTGAGTCTCATAATTGTAAACGTTTCTATCGGGTCATATAAACTCATTCTCCAGCATTCCGCGGAATAAAGACCAGGTCAGGCCGACCTTTCCCGATACCCCTCGTCCTGGCAACATCCAACAAATTTTTCCTTCCAGTTTAACCACGTCCTTCTTACAACGGGAATGCTTCCATATTCAGGTTTATTTTCTCTATTCCGCCTGCTGAGTGAGGCACACCTCAGGGACTTGTTCCCACACCCGCAGCGGACTGGGCTTCGTTTCATTTGGCAAGTTAGAGACAGACAACTAAAGAGCGAAATGATTCAACATCATTCTGAAACCTGTTCTTGAAACGTTCCTGATGACAAGTGTTTCTGTCTGGGAGACACCCGAGACAGAGAAACCGAAAAAAACACACAATATACCGGAAGAACTAAGCAGGCCGAGGCGTGTGTGTGTGTGTGTGTGTGTGTGTGTGTGTGTGTGTGTGTGTGTGTGTATGTGAGAGAGTGGGTGTGTACGTGTGTGAAGTGTGTGTGTGTGTGTGGGTGTGTGTGTGAGTGTATCTGTGTGTGTGTGTGTGTGTGTGTGTGTGTGTGTGTGTGTGTGTGTGAGAGAGAGAGTGGGTGTGTACGTGTGTGAAGTGGGGTGTAGGTGTGAAGTGTGTGTGTGTGTGTATGAGTGTGTGTGTGTGTGTGTGTGTGTGTGTGTGTGTGTGTGTGGTGTGTGTGTGTGTGTGTGTGTGTGTGTGTGTGTGTGTGTGTGTGTGTGTGTGTGTGTGAAGTGGGGAGGAGTCGTGCATGGAAGATGGACAGCCACATTTTTCCTATCAAGATCTCGGATCTGGATTGATCAGATAAATGCCGATGGTCGCTCCCTCCCAGACACTGCATCCTCCCGCAGCGGGTTCTGTGTTTACTCCCGCCCGCTGAACGAGACGCCGGGTTACCGGATGCGGCAGAGGGTGGGGCTGCTCCGCAATGAGTGATCACACAGCTACCATCCGGATTTTCACATTCGCGATGTCTACCGACTGAATTCATTTAACGGCGGGTTCGGCCGCTGGGCACTGTAATGTCCAAGGATGGTGGGGCGGATGCCGTGGTCTGCTGACGGGCGGTGGGCGCAGTTACAACAGCTCCCATCGCCCGCCACTGTTACCCACTCGACCACAGAAGTAACTGGGCCCCCAGCTGAAAGAGGCAGACGGGAGCGCTGGGCCGAATGGCTTGTCATTGCCAGCATTCTAAAGCATAGCAGGTCCATGCACTGGGTTACGAGAAGCTCGCTTCAGAGAACAGCCCACATTTCACACCGGGGGGGCGGGTGGGCCTTATTTCCTGAGATTAGGAGAGAGAAGAGGGGCTACGTTGTCCTCCAGTAGCCGCAACATTTGAATTTCGTTCCCACTTTATCCAGGAAGCCCCCCATCGACATTCCCGCTAGTTCCCTGTTGCCCCTTGGTTGATCAACGAGAAAAGAAACGTAAGCAGGATTCTGGCCAGACCATTCTGGAATAAATCCGATCAGCAGCAGGATTTTACACCCGGTGCAGCCAGTGTCACATCTGTCCAAGGTCCAGTAAACCCTCAACCCAAACAGAAGCCCTGGCTGAACCATGAGGTCCACAATCTGCTGGGGGCCAGATCGGTGGCATTCAGGTATGGTGACCAAGTGAGATACAAGAGTCCAGGTACAATCTCTAGAAAGTCACCTCACCTGTGAAATGGCTTTTCAGGACTAAACTGGAATCACCGAAGAAGCTTGTTGAACGCTATCACCTCTTACAAAGTGAATCCAAGTGGCATAGGTGACAACGAGGCTTTGCTCCCAGATGAGCTCAATGCCTTCTATGCTCACTTTGGAGAGAATATGGAGAGAAATTTATGAACTCGCACAGTCCCCGATGACCCTGTGATTTCGGTCTCTGAGGCTGACGTGAGAGCCTCCTTCAGGAGTGTGAACTCACAGAAAGCGACTGGCCAAGACAGGGTACCTTGGCGAGTCTTAAAGACTGATCAAGTGGCTGGACTGCTCATTGATATCTTTAACCTCTCACTTCAGCAGTCTGAAGTACCCAACTGCTTCAAACAGGCTTCAAGTATACCAGTGCCCCAGAAGAACGTGGTAACCTGCCTCAATGAATATCATCCAGTGGCAATTACATCCACAGTGATGGAGTGCTGTGAGAGGCTGGTGATGAAATGGATCAGCTCCTGTCTGAGAAGAGACTCCAGTTCCAATTTACCCATAGACATAACAGGACCACAACAATGCTATTTCACTGGCTCTTCACTCAGGTCTGGAACATGTTGTCAGCAAAAGTACATACATCTGGATTGCTCTTTATCCATGACAGCTTGGCTTGCAATACTTTCATCCCCTCAGAGGAGGAGGCATTTGATGTCCTGAGGCAAATCAGGGTGGATAGACTCCCAGGACATCACAAGATGTTCACTCAGATCCTATGGGAGGCAAGTGCTGTAATTGCTGGGGTCCAGGCAGAGATATTTAAATCATCCTTAGTGACGGGAGAGGTACAGGACTTGTCATAGTCCGGTCCGTGAACTCCGGACTCTGGGTCTTCCGGCTGTCCCTTGTTTCAGTTGGGCTTAATCATAGGCACCTGATGCTCGTCTTGGAGCTGGGAATATAAGTGGCCCTGGGTTCGAGTGTGGTTGCTGGTTTGTCTCATCAGTATCTTGTCCTTGCTTCTGTGGGGTAAGTCAGATCTGTCACTTTCTGTCCTTGCCTCTGTTGGGTAAGCCAGGCTGTCTTTGCCATTACTCTGAGGCTGGACTGTTCCCTTCCCTTCCCCTTCCTTCTGGAGCCTTGCCTTGCAACCTTGTCAAGTTCTACCACTGGAGCGAGACCAGAGCCTTGCTGTGTCAAGGTAAGGAACTGTCTATCGTTGAGTTGGAACTGTCTGTGTCCATGCCTTCGCTAGGTAGGTCTGGCCATTTGCTGCTACCTAGTGTTAGGAACTACCTCTGTGTCCACACCTTCACTAGGTAGGTCTGGCCCTTTGCTGCTATCTAGTGTTGGGAACTGTCTCGTCATGTCCAGCATTCTGTGTAGAGCCTTGGCCCCAAGTCCTGTTCCCAAGGAGGGGTCCTGGCTCTGTGTTCCATGTCCCTGTGTTCCTGTCTCTCAAGTCCAAGGCTCTGTGTTCCTGTGCTATATACCAAGACTCTGTGTTCCTGTCCTCCCCAAAATCAAGGCTCTGTGTTCTGCCTTCCTGTCATCCCAAGTCCAAGGTTCTGAGGTTCCTGTCATCCCAAGTCCAAGGCTTGGCTGTTCCTGAGTACCAAGTCAAGGCTTCATATTCTCGTCCTGTCCATGTGCCTCGTGCCCTGTCCAGTAGCCTCACCTAGCCCTGTCTCCCAAGACCACGTCATGTCTTTGCCTAGTTCTGGAGTCCGAGCCCAAGTCAAGACCCTGGTTCTGGGTCCTTGTCCAGTCTCTGGCTCGGAGTCTGAACCCAAGCCATGAGGTACCCAAGCCATGTCCAGTCCTGTAGCCACATCATGTCCTCGCCTAGTTCCGGGGTCCGAGCCCAGGTCAAGACCCAGGTTCTGCGTCCTTGTCCAGTCTCCGACTCGGAGTCCAAACCCAGGCTCCTAGTTCCCATTTCCTTGTCCTGGTCCCACTTGCCTAGCCAATGTCCTAGCCCAAGTCTGTGTTCTTGAGCCAGTTCTCCAGTCAAGTCCTGTTTCTAGTACTTCAGTGTCTGTGTCTTGCATTTGGGTCCGCTCCCAGCGCCTCCCTTATGACAGGATTGGAGGATAGCCAATGTTGTTCCACAGTTTAAGAAAGGCTCTAAACCTAAAGCAGGAAATCATAAGCAAATGAGCCTGACGCTAGTAGTGGGAAAGTTATTGGAAGGTATTCTAAGAGAACAGATAGATAAGTATTTGGATAGACATGGACTGATTAAGGATAATCAGCAAGGCTTTGTGCCTGGTAGGTCATGTCAAACCAATGTTATAGAGTTTTTCAAGGCAATTACCAGGAAAGTGGATGAAAGCAAGGCGGTGGATGCTGTCTATATGGACTTTAGCAAGGCATTTGACAAAGTCCCACATGAGAGGCTAGTCAAGAAGGTTCAGTCTCTCGGTATTCAAGATGAGGTAGTAAATTAGATAAGACATTGACTTTGTGGGAGAAGCCAGAGAGTGGAAGTAGATGGTTGCCTCTCCGACTGGAGGCCTGTGACTAGTGGTATGCACAGGGATCAGTGTTGGCTCCGTTGTTTGTCATCTATATCAATGATCTGGATGGTAATGTGGTAAACTGGATCAGCAAGTTTGCGGATGGCACCAAGATTGGGAGTGTAGTGGACAGCGAGGAAGGCTACCACGGCTTGCAGAGGGATCTGCATCAGCTGGAAAAATGGGCTGCAAAATGGGAGATGTAATTTAACGCAGACAAGTGCAAGTTGTTGCACTCTGGTAGGACCAACCAGGGTAGCTCTTACACAGTCAACAGCAGGGCACTGAGGAATATGGTAGAGCAAAGGCATCTGCGAATACAGATCCAAAGTCTGTTGAAAGTGGCGTCACAGGTAGGTAGGGTCATAAAGAAAGCTTTCGGCGCATTGGCCTTCATAAATCAAAGTATTGAATGCAGGAGTTGGGATGTTATGAAGTTGTATAAGACATTGGTGAGGCCTAATTTGGGGTATTGTGTACGGTTTTGGTCACCTACCTACAGGAAAGATATAAATAAGGCTGAAAGGGTACAGAGAAGTTTTACAAGGACGTTGCCCGGTCTGGAGGATCTGAGATACTGTATAAGGAAAGATTGAATAACTTAGGACTTTATTCCTTAGAATGTAGAAGATTGAGGGGAGATTTGAAGGAGGTATTAGATAGGGTAAGTGCAAGCAGACTTTTTTCCTTTGAGATTGGGTGGGGCTACATCTAGATGAAGGGTCTTAGCCTGAAACACCGACTGTTTACTCTTTTCCATAGATGCTGCCTGGCCTGCTGAGATCTTCCAGCATTTTCTGTGTGTTGCCTTAACTAGAGATCATGGGTTAAAGGTGAAAGCTGAAAAGTTTAAGGGGTTTATGAGGGGAGACCTCTTCACTCAGAGGGCTGTGAGAGTGTGGAATGAGGTACCAGCACAAGTGGTACAGGCGAGCTCAATTTCAAAGTTTAAGTGAAGTTTGGACAGGTACATGGATGGTAGGGGTATGGAGGGCTATGGTGCTGGTGCAAGTCGATAGGAATAGGCAGTTTAAATGGTTTTGACATGGACTAGATGGTCTGAAGGGCCCACTTCTATGCTGTACTTTTATATGACTCTGTGACTTTAAAACTAATCAACAAGCTTCAGGACCTTGGCCTCTGTACCTGCCCCAAGTTCCTCACTTACAGATCCCAGTCTGCTCAGATTGGCAGCAAGGTTTCCACATTCTTCATCAGCACAGATGCACCTCAAGTCTAAGTGTGTATCCTCCTGCTCTACTCACTTTATTCATATGACTGTGAGGCTAAGCACGGCTTCAATGCCATATTTTACGTTTGCTGATTACACCACTGTTGTCCGAATGAGCACGTAGGAGGGAGATTTGAAACCTGACTGAGTGGTGCCACAACAACAACCTCTCACTCAATGTCAGCAAGACTGAGAAATGGATTATTGACTTCAGGAGAAGGAAACCAGAGGTCCATGAGCCAGTCCCTATTGGAGGATCAGAAGTGGAGAGGGTCAGCAACTTTAAATTCCTTGGTGTTAACATTGCAGAGGATTTGCCCTAGACCTAAAGCACTGCAGTACCTCTACTTCCTTGGAAATTTGCAAAGATTTGGCATCTAAAACTTTGACAAACTTCTATAGATGTGTGGTGGAGAGTATATTGACTAGCTCCATAATGGCCTGAATGGGAAATCCAACAAAAACCAACTGGATCATTGACTTCTTAACCGAAAGACCAGAATCTGTGCAGATCAGAAATAACATCTCTACCTCACTGACTAGCCCACTGCTCTACTCTCTCTACAACCTGAACTGTGTGGTTAGGCACAGCTCAAATGCCATCTCTAAATTTGCTGACAACACATCTATTGTTGGCAGAATTTCAGATGGTAATGAGGGGACGTACAAGAGCGAGATATACCAATCATTTGAGCAGTGTCACAGCAAAAACCTTGCACTCAACATCAGGAAGACTAAAGAACTAATTGTGAACTTCAGCGAGGATAAGACAGGGGAACATACACCAGTGATCATAGAGGGATCAGCAGTGGAGAGTGAGAAATTTCAAGTTCCTGCGCCCAACATATTGATGCATCTATAAAGGAGGCATGACAGCGACCATATTTCATTAGGAGTTTGAGGAGATTTGGTATATCACCAAAGACACTGGCAAATTTCTACAGATAGACCAGGGAGAGCATTCTAACTGGTCTGGTATGGGGAGGCCACGGCACAGCATTGAAATAAGCTGCTGCAGAGAGTTGTAAACTTAGTCAGCTCCATCATGGGCACTCATGCCAGTGATATTAAACCTGATTCTAATTTGGAAAGTAGTGGATATGGCACAGTCCATCATGGTTAAAGCCCTCCCCACCGAGTGGGCATAGTTTTAAGGTGTGTGGAAGTAGGTACAGAGGAGATGTCAGAGGTATGCCTTTTATGCAGACAGTGGTGAGTGCGTGGAATGGGCTGCTGGTAACGGTGGTGGAGGCGGATACAATAGGGTCTCTTAAGAGACTCCTGGACAGGTACATGGAGCTCAAAAAAAGAGGGCTATGGATAACCCTAAATAAGGACATGGTTGGCACAGCTCTGTGGGCCGAAGGGCTTGTATTGTGTTGTAGGTTTTCTATGTTTCTATTCGACACATTTATATGCAGTGTTCTCATAGAAAAACAGCATCAATCATCAAGAATCCTCCACCAGGCCCTGCTCTCTTCTCACTGCTGTCATCTGGGAGAAGGGACAGGCGCTTCAGGACTCACATCACCAGGCTCAGGAACAGTTACTATCCATCAACATCACGCTCTCGAATCAGTGAGGATAACTTCACTCAGCTTCACTCACCCCAACTCTGAACTATGGACTTACTGTACATTCGAGGACTCTTCATCTCGTGTTCTCGATATTCTTGCTTATTTATTAATTATTTTTATTACTTTTTTGTATTTGCAGTTTGTTGTTTTTAGCAGATGGATTGTCTGCCTGTCCGTTGACAGCAGATTTTCACTGATTCTATCATGTTTCTTGAACTTACTATGTATGCCTACAAGAAAACAAATCTCAGGGTTGTACATGGTGACATATCTGTACTTCGCTTATAAATTTACTTTGATCTTTGAACTATGACCCAAGCCCCATCTGTCCCCACCCCGGTGTCCCAACTTTCCCAAACCCAGTGCCCCGCCCGTCCCAGACACGGTGCAGCCGGTGACCCGCCCGTCCCAGACCCGCTGCAGCCGGTGCCCCTCCTTTCCTAGACCCACTGCAGCCGGTGCCCCGCCCGTCCCAGACCCGGCGCTCCTCTTTTCCCAGACCCGTGTCGAAGAGCGAGGAACGACCTGAGGTTTGGCCGATGCTGGGCCAGATTGGAAAAGTCAGGTTGTCATGGCTGAAGGTGAGCGCCGGGTCGGTTCGTCTCTGCACCGAAAGTAGGCTTTGGTCTGCATCTAATGGGCCTGAATCAGCTACAGTGGTCGCGGACTCACTTTCGTACACTTCAGTTCTGAAAGCTATTTGCTAACTACTATTGTTTGCACGATTAGTTTCTCTCTCTGCACATTGGGTGTTAGGCGGTCTTCTCTTCTGAATGGTTTCTGTCGGGTTTCTTTGTATTTAAGAATATGAACCTCAAAGTTGAATACAGTACACTGATATAGTTGGATAATGAATATGAATGTGCTTTGAACTTTGAGGGTGGAACATGCAGCCAGCGGAAGCGGTGGACGTGGGTTTCATCGTAACTCATTTAGGAGAAGTTTCGTTTGGTGTATGGAACTCGGCAGAAAAACAGACCAGCACCGACCAGAGGGGCCTGTCCGTGCGGTAGTCCTCGCTGATTTTACATCTTCATATCAACACTATATCGCCACTAGACTCAGAAAGAGTTCGCACACACCGTGCTTGAATCTCCCTGCTCCGTTCCACAAATCCTCTCACTATCCTTTACTTCCCAGTATTTCTACCCACGCTCTCCCTCCCACCTTCCCCATTTCATCCACCCCTCCAGTTTCTCCCCTCCAGGCACGGTAACTCCTCTTCTCGCCCTCCCCTTCCCTGCCTCAAACCTCTCCAAGAAGCCCCTACCATCTCCCTCTCCCGTTTCCACCTCACCCTCCATCAATCTCCCCAATCCTCCCCTCTCCCGTTTCCACCTCACCCTCCCTCTATCTACCCAATCCTCACCCTCCCTCTATCTCCCCCAATCCTCCCCTCTCCATTTTCCACCTCAGCCTCCCTCTACCTCCGCAATTCTCAGCCTCCCTCTACCTCCACAATTCTCATCCTCCCTCTATCTCCCCCAATCCTCACCCTCCCTCTATCTGCCCCAATCCTCCCCTCTCCCTTTTCCACCTCACCCTCCCTCTACCTCCTCAATTCTCCCCCTCCAGTTTCCACCTCAACCTCCCTCTATCTCCCCAATCCTCCCCTCTCCCGTTTCCACCTCAACCTCTCTCTATCTCCCCAATCCTCACCCTCTCTCTATCTCCCCAATCCTCACCCTCTCTCTATCTCCCCCAATCCTCACCCTCTCTCTATCTCCCCCAATCCTCACCCTCTCTCTATCTCCCCCAATCCTCACCCTCTCTCTATCTCCCCCAATCCTCACCCTCTCTCTATCTCCCCCAATCCTCACCCTCTCTCTATCTCCCCCAATCCTCACCCTCTCTCTATCTCCCCCAATCCTCACCCTCTCTCTATCTCCCCCAATCCTCACCCTCTCTCTATCTCCCCCAATCCTCACCCTCTCTCTATCTCCCCCAATCCTCACCCTCTCTCTATCTCCCCCAATCCTCACCCTCTCTCTATCTCCCCCAATCCTCACCCTCTCTCTATCTCCCCCAATCCTCACCCTCTCTCTATCTCCCCCAATCCGCACCCTCTCTCTATCTCCCCCAATCCGCACCCTCCCTCTATCTCCCCCAATCCTCCCCTCTCCCTTTTCCACCCCACCCTCCCTCTACCTCTTCAATTCTCACCCTCCCTCTATCTCCCCAATCCTGCCCTGTCCCGTTTTCACCTCACCCAACCTCTATCTTCCCAATCCTCACCCTCCCTCTATCTCCCAAATCCTCCCCTCTCCCTTTTCCACCTCACCCTCCCTCTATCTCCCCCAATCCTCACCCTCCCTCTATCTCCCCCAATCCTCACCCTCCCTCTATCTCCCCCAATCCTCACCCTCCCTCTATCTCCCCCAATCCTCACCCTCCCTCTATCTCCCCCAATCCTCACCCTCCCTCTATCTCCCCCAATCCTCACCCTCCCTCTATCTCCCCAAACCTGCCTACTCCCGTTTTCACCTCACCCAAGTTCTATCTTCCCAATCTTGACCCTCCCTCTATCTCTGCAATCCTCCCCTCTCACGTTTCCACCTCACCCTCCCTCTATCTCCCCAATCCGCACCCTCCCTCTATCTCCCCAATCCGCACCCTCCCTCTATCTCCCCAATCCGCACCCTCCCTCTATCTGCCCCAATCCTCACCCTCGCTCTATCTCCCCGATCCTCACCCTCCATTTCTCCAATCCTCAACCTCCCTCTCCCGTTTCCACCTCACCCTCCCTTTATCTCCCCAATCCTCACCCTCCCTCTATCTCCCCCAATCCTCACACTCCCTCTATCTCCCCATTCCTCACCCTACATCTCTCCAATCCTCAACCTCCCTCTGCCGTTTCCACCTCACCCTCCATCTATCTCCCCAATCCTCACCCTCCCTCTATCTCCCCAATCCTTCCCTCTCCCGTTTCCACCTCACCCTCCCTCTATCTCCCCAATCCTCACCCTCCCTGTATCTCCCCAATCCTCACCCACTCTCTATCTCCCCCAATCCTCATCTTCCCTCTATCTCCCCAATCCTCCCTTCCCCTTCTCCTGTTTCCACCTCACGTTCCCTCTATCTCCCCAATCCTCACCCTCCCTCTCTCTGCCCCAATCCTAACCCCCAATCCTCACCCTCCCACTCTCTTCCGATTCCTCACCCTCCCTCTATCTCCCAAATCGTCACCCTCCCTCTATCTCCCAAATCGTCACCCTCCCTCTATCTCCCAAATCGTCACCCTCCCTCTATCTCCCCCAATCATCACCCTCCCTCTATCTCCTCCAATTCTCACCTTCCCTCTATCTCCCCAATCCTCCCAACTCCTTCTCCCGTTTCCACCTCACTCTCTCTCCATCTGCCCCAATCCTCACCCTCCCTCTATCTGCCCCAATCCTCACCCTCCCTCTATCTGCCCCAATCCTCACCCTCCCTCTATCTGCCCCAATCCTCACCCTCCCTCTATCTGCCCCAATCCTCACCCTCCCTCTATCTGCCCCAATCCTCACCCTCCCTCTATCTGCCCCAATCCTCACCCTCCCTCTATCTCCCCAATCCTCACCCTCCCACTATCTCCCCCAATCCTCCCATCTCCTTCTCCCGTTTTCACCTCACCCTCCCTCTATCTCCCCAATCCTCACCCTCCCTCTATCTCCCCAATCCTCACCCTCCCTGTATCTCCCCAATCCTCACCCACTCTCTATCTCCCCCAATCCTCATCTTCCCTCTATCTCCCCAATCCTCCCTTCTCCTTCTCCTGTTTCCACCTCACGTTCCCTCTATCTCCCCCAATCGTCACCCTCCCTCTATCTCCTCCAATTCTCACCTTCCCTCTATCTTCCCAATCCTCCCATCTCCTTCTCCTGTTTCCACCTCACCCTCTCTCCATCTTCCCCAATCCTCACCCTCTCTCCATCTGCCCCAATCCACACCCTCCCTCTATCTGCCCCAATCCTCACCCTCCCTCTATCTGCCCCAATCCTCACCCTCCCTCTATCTGCCCCAATCCTCACCCTCCCTCTATCTGCCCCAATCCTCACCCTCCCTCTATCTGCCCCAATCCTCACCCTCCCTCTATCTCCCCAATCCTCACCCTCCCACTATCTCCCCCAATCCTCCCATCTCCTTCTCCCGTTTTCACCTCACCCTCCCTCTATCTCCCCAATCCTCACCCTCCCTCTATCTCCCCAATCCTCACCCTCCCTCTATCTCCCCAATCCTCACCCTCCCTGTATCTCCCCAATCCTCACCCACTCTCTATCTCCCCCAATCCTCATCTTCCCTCTATCTCCCCAATCCTCCCTTCTCCTTCTCCTGTTTCCACCTCACGTTCCCTCTATCTCCCCAATCCTCACCCTCCCTCTCTCTGCCCCAATCCTAACCCCCAATCCTCACCCTCCCACTCTCTTCCGATTCCTCACCCTCCCTCTATCTCCCAAATCGTCACCCTCCCTCTATCTCCCAAATCGTCACCCTCCCTCTATCTCCCAAATCGTCACCCTCCCTCTATCTCCCAAATCGTCACCCTCCCTCTATCTCCCAAATCGTCACCCTCCCTCTATCTCCTCCAATTCTCACCTTCCCTCTATCTCCCCAATCCTCCCATCTCCTTCTCCCGTTTCCACGTCACCCTCTCTCCATCTGCCCCAATCCTCACCCTCTCTCCATCTGCCCCAATCCTCACCCTCTCTCCATCTGCCCCAATCCTCACCCTCTCTCCATCTGCCCCAATCCTCACCCCCTCTCCATCTGCCCCAGTCCTCACCCGCTCTCCATCTGCCCCAGTCCTCACCCCCTCTCCATCTGCCCCAGTCCTCACCCCCTCTCCATCTGCCCCAGTCCTCACCCCCTCTCCATCTGCCCCAGTCCTCACCCTCTCTCCATCTGCCCCAGTCCTCACCCTCCCTCTATCTCCCCAATCCCCACCCTCCCTCTATCTCCCCCAATCCTCAACCTCCCTCTATCTCCCCCAATCCTCACCCTCCCTCTATCTCCCCAGTCCTCACCCTCCCTCTATCTCCCCAGTCCTCACCCTCCCTCTATCTCCCCAGTCCTCACCCTCCCTCTATCTCCCCAGTCCTCACCCTCCCTCTATCTCCCCAGTCCTCACCCTCCCTCTATCTCCCCAGTCCTCACCCTCCCTCTATCTCCCCAGTCCTCACCCTCCCTCTATCTCCCCCAATCGTCACCCTCCCTCTATCTCCCCCAATCGTCACCCTCCCTTTATCTCCCCCAATGGTCACCCTCCCTCTATCTCCTCCAATTCTCACCTTCCCTCTATCTCCCCAATCCTCCCATCTCCTTCTCCCGTTTCCACCTCACCCTCTCTCCATCTGCCCCAATCCTCACCCTCTCTCCATCTGCCCCAATCCTCACCCTCTCTCCATCTGCCCCAATCCTCACCCTCTCTCCATCTGCCCCAATCTTCACCCTCTCTCCATCTGCCCCAATCCTCACCCTCTCTCCATCTGCCCCAATCCTCACCCTCTCTCCATCTGCCCCAATCCTCACCCTCTCTCCATCTGCCCCAATCCTCACCCTCTCTCCATCTGCCCCAATCCTCACCCTCTCTCCATCTGCCCCAATCCTCACCCTCTCTCCATCTGCCCCAATCCTCACCCTCTCTCCATCTGCCCCAATCCTCACCCTCCCTCTATCTCCCCAATCCCCACCCTCCCTCTATCTCCCCCAATCCTCACCCTCCCTCTATCTCCCCCAATCGTCACCCTCCCTCTATCTCCCCCAATCGTCACCCTCCCTTTATCTCCCCCAATGGTCACCCTCCCTCTATCTCCTCCAATTCTCACCTTCCCTCTATCTCCCCAATCCTCCCATCTCCTTCTCCCGTTTCCACCTCACCCTCTCTCCATCTGCCCCAATCCTCACCCTCTCTCCATCTGCCCCAATCCTCACCCTCTCTCCATCTGCCCCAATCCTCACCCTCTCTCCATCTGCCCCAATCCTCACCCTCTCTCCATCTGCCCCAATCCTCACCCTCTCTCCATCTGCCCCAATCCTCACCCTCTCTCCATCTGCCCCAATCCTCACCCTCTCTCCATCTGCCCCAATCCTCACCCTCTCTCCATCTGCCCCAATCCTCACCCTCTCTCCAGCTGCCCCAGTCCTCACCCTCTCTCCAGCTGCCCCAGTCCTCACCCTCTCTCCAGCTGCCCCAGTCCTCACCCTCCCTCTATCTCCCCAGTCCTCACCCTCCCTCTATCTCCCCAGTCCTCACCCTCCCTCTCTCCCCAGTCCTCACCCTCCCTCTATCTCCACAATCCTCAACCTCCCTCTATCTCCCCAATCCTCAACCTCCCTCTATCTCCCCAATCCTCAACCTCCCTCTATCTCCCCCAATCCTCACCCTCCCTCTATCTCCCACAGTCCTCCCCTCTCCCGTTTCCACCTCAACCTCCCTCTATCTCCCCAATCGTCACCCTCCCTCTATCTCCCCAATCCTCCCCTCTCCCTTTTCCACCTCACCCTCGCTCTACCTCCCGAATCCTCACCTTCCCTCTACCTCCAGAATCCTCACCCTCCCTCTATCTGCCCCAATCCTCACCCTCCCTCTATCTGCCCCAATCCTCACCCTCCCTCTATCTGCCCCAATCCTCACCCTCCCGCTCTCTCCCAATGCCTCACCCTCCCTCTATCTCCCCAATCCTGACCCTCTCTCTCCAGTTTCCACCTCACAATCCCTCTATCTCCCCAATCCTCACCCTCCCTCTATCTCCCCAATCCTCACCCTCCCTCTATCTCCCCCAATCCTCACCCTCCCTCTATCTCCCCCAATCCTCACCCTCCCTCTATCTCCCCCAATGATCACCTTCCGTCTATCTCCCCAATCCTCCCATCTCCTTCTCCCGTATCCACCTCACCCTCCCTCTGTCTCCCCCAGTCCTCAACCTGCCTCTGTCTCCCCCAGTCCTCAACCTGCCTCTGTCTCCCCCAGTCCTCACCCTCCCGCTGTCTCCCCCAATCCTCACCCTCCCGCTATCGCCCCCAATCCTCACCCTCCCTCTATCGCCCCCAATCCTCACCCTCCCTCTATCGCCCCCAATCCTCACCCTCCCTCGATCTCCCCCAATCCTCACCCTCCCTCTATCTCCCCCAATGATCACCTTCCGTCTATCTCCCCAATCCTCCCATCTCCTTCTCCCGTATCCACCTCACCCTCCCTCTGTCTCCCCAATCCTCACCCTCCCTCTGTCTCCCCCAGTCCTCAACCTGCCTCTGTCTCCCCCAGTCCTCAACCTGCCTCTGTCTCCCCCAGTCCTCACCCTCCCGCTATCTCCCCCAATCCTCACCCTCCCGCTATCTCCCCCAATCCTCACCCTCCCTCTATCGCCCCCAATCCTCACCCTCCCTCTATCGCCCCCAATCCTCACCCTCCCTCTATCGCCCCCAATCCTCACCCTCCCTCTATCGCCCCCAATCCTCACACTCCCTCTATCGCCCCCAATCCTCACCCTCGCTCTATCTCCCCCAATCCTCACCCTCCCTCTATCTTCCCAATCCTCCCATCTCCTTCTCCCGTTTCCACCTCAAATTTCCCTCCATCTGCCCCAATCCTCATCCTCCCTCTATCTCCCCATTCCTCACCCTCCATCTCCCCTAATCCTCACCCTCCCTCTATCTCCCCAATTCTCACCCTCCTGCTCTCTCCCCATTCCTCACCCTACCTCTATCTCCCCAGTCCTCACCCTCCCTCTCCCGTTTCCACCTTACCCTCCCTCTATATCCCCCCCGCCCTCTATCTCCCCCAATCCTCACCCTCCCTCTACCTCCCCCAATCCTCACCCTCCCTCTACCTCCCCCAAACCTCACCCTCCCTCTACCTCCCCCAAACCTCACCCTCCCTCTACCTCCCCCAAACCTCACCCTCCCTCTACCTCCCCCAAACCTCACCCTCCCTCTACCTCCCCCAAACCTCACCCTCCCTCTACCTCCCCCAAACCTCACCCTCCCTCTACCTCCCCCAAACCTCACCCTCCCTCTACCTCCCCCAAACCTCACCCTCCCTCTACCTCACCCAAACCTCCCATCTCCTTCTCCCGTTTCCACCTGACCCTCGCTCCATCTCCCCAATCCTCACCCTCCCACTATCTTCCCCAATCCTCACCCTCCCACTATCTTCCCCAATCCTCACCCTCCCACTATCTTCCCCAATCCTCAACCTCCCTGTCTCCCCCAATCCTCACCCTCCCTCTATCTCCCCAATCCTCCCATCTCCTTCTCCCGTTTCCACCTCACCTTCCCTCTATCTCCCCAATCCTCACCCTCCCTCTATCGCCCACAGTCCTCCCCTCTCCCGTTTCCACCTCAACCTCCCTCTATCTCCCCAATCGTCACCCTCGCTCTATCTCCCCAATCCTCCCCTCTCCATTTTACACCTCATCCTCCCTCTACCTCCCCAATTCTCATCCTCCCTCTACCTCCCCAATTCTCACGCTCCCTCTACCTCCCCAATTCTCACGCTCCCTCTACCTCCACAATTCTCATCCTCCCTCTAACTCCCCCAATCCTCACCCTCCCTCTATATCCCCCAATCCTCACCCTCCCTCTATCTCCCCCAATCCTCACCCTCCCTCTATCTCCCCCAATCCTCACACTCCCGCTATCTCCCCCAATCCTCACACTCCCGCTATCTCCACCAATGATCACCTTCCGTCTATCTCCCCAATCCTCCCATCTCCTTCTCCCGTATCCACCTCACCCTCCCTCTGTCTCCCCAATCCTCACCCTCCCTCTGTCTCCCCCAGTCCTCAACCTGCCTCTGTCTCCCCCAGTCCTCAACCTGCCTCTGTCTCCCCCAGTCCTCACCCTCCCGCTATCTCCCCCAATCCTCACCCTCCCGCTATCTCCCCCAATCCTCACCCTCCCGCTATCTCCCCCAATCCTCACCCTCCCTCTATCGCCCCCAATCCTCACCCTCCCTCTATCGCCCCCAATCCTCACACTCCCTCTATCGCCCCCAATCCTCACCCTCGCTCTATCTCCCCCAATCCTCACCCTCCCTCTATCTTCCCAATCCTCCCATCTCCTTCTCCCGTTTCCACCTCAAATTTCCCTCCATCTGCCCCAATCCTCATCCTCCCTCTATCTCCCCATTCCTCACCCTCCATCTCCCCTAATCCTCACCCTCCCTCTATCTCCCCAATTCTCACCCTCCTGCTCTCTCCCCATTCTCTCTCCCCATTCCTCACCCTACCTCTATCTCCCCAGTCCTCACCCTCCCTCTCCCGTTTCCACCTTACCCTCCCTCTATATCCCCCCCGCCCTCTATCTCCCCCAATCCTCACCCTCCCTCTACCTCCCCCAATCCTCACCCTCCCTCTACCTCCCCCAAACCTCACCCTCCCTCTACCTCCCCCAAACCTCACCCTCCCTCTACCTCCCCAAACCTCACCCTCCCTCTACCTCCCCAAACCTCACCCTCCCTCTACCTCCCCCAAACCTCACCCTCCCTCTACCTCCCCAAACCTCACCCTCCCTCTACCTCACCCAAACCTCCCATCTCCTTCTCCCGTTTCCACCTGACCCTCGCTCCATCTCCCCAATCCTCACCCTCCCACTATCTTCCCCAATCCTCACCCTCCCACTATCTTCCCCAATCCTCAACCTCCCTGTCTCCCCCAATCCTCACCCTCCCTCTATCTCCCCCAATCCTCCCATCTCCTTCTCCCGTTTCCACCTCACCTTCCCTCTATCTCCCCAATCCTCACCCTCCCTCTATCGCCCACAGTCCTCCCCTCTCCCGTTTCCACCTCAACCTCCCTCTATCTCCCAATCGTCACCCTCGCTCTATCTCCCCAAACCTCCCCTCTCCATTTTACACCTCATCCTCCCTCTACCTCCGCCAAACCTCACCCTCCCTCTACCTCCGCCAAACCTCACCCTCCCTCTACCTCCGCCAAACCTCACCCTCCCTCTACCTCCGCCAAACCTCACCCTCCCTCTACCTCCCCCAAACCTCACCCTCCCTCTACCTCCCCCAAACCTCACCCTCCCTCTATCTCCCCCAATCCTCACTCTCCCTCTATCTCCCCCAAACCTCCCATCTCCTTCTCTCGTTTCCACCTGACCCTCACTCCATCTCCCCAATCCTCACCCTCTCACTATCTTCCCCAATCCTCACCCTCCCTCTATCTTACCCAATCCTCACTCTCCATCTATCTTACCCAATCCTCACCCTGCCTCTATCTGTGCCATTCCTCACCCTGCCTCTATCTGTGCCAATCCTCACCCTCCCTCTATCTCCCCCATCCTCACCCTCCCTTTATCTCCCCCAATCCTCACCCTCCCTCTACCTCCGCCAAACCTCACCCTCCCTCTACCTCCGCCAAACCTCACCCTCCCTCTACCTCCGCCAAACCTCACCCTCCCTCTACCTCCGCCAAACCTCACCCTCCCTCTACCTCCGCCAAACCTCACCCTCCCTCTATCTCCCCAAACCTCACCCTCCCTCTATCTCCCCCAAACCTCACCCTCCCTCTATCTCCCCCAAACCTCACCCTCCCTCTATCTCCCCAAACCTCCCATCTCCTTCTCCCGTTTCCACCTGACCCTCGCTCCATCTCCCCAATCCTCACCCTCCCTGTATCTTCCCCAATCCTCAACCTCCTTCTATCTCCCCAATCCTCACCCTCCCTCTATCTCCCCCAATCCTCACCCTCCCTCTATCTCCCCCAATCCTCACCCTCCCTCTATCTCCTCCAAACCTCACCCTCCCTCTATCTCCCCCAAACCTCCCATCTCCTTCTCTCGTTTCCACCTGACCGTCGCTCCATCTCCCCAATCCTCACCCTCTCACTATCTTCCCCTTTCCTCACCCTCCCTCTATCTTACCCAATCCTCACACTCCCTCTATCTTACCCAATCCTCACCCTCCATCTATCTTACCCAATCCTCACCCTGCCTCTATCTGTGCCAATCCTCACCCTCCCTCTATCTCCCCCATCCTCACCCTCCCTTTATCTCCCCCAATCCTCACCCTCCCTCTATCTCCCCAATCCTCACCCTCCCTCTATCTCCCCCAATCCTCACCCTCCCTCTATCTCCCCCAATCCTCACCCTCCCTCTATCTCCCCCAATCCTCACCCTCCCTCTATCTCCCCCAATCCTCACCCTCCCTCTATCTGCTCGAATCCTCACCATCTATCTATCTCCCCCAATCCTCATCTTCCCTCTATCTCCCCAATCCTCCCTTCTCCTTCTACCGTTTCCACGTCACCCTCCCTCTATCTGCCGCAATCCTAACCCTCCCTCTATCTGCCGCAATCCTCACCCTCCCTGTACCTGCCCCAGTCCTCACCCTCCCTGTACCTGCCCCAGTCCTCACCCTCCCTGTACCTGCCCCAGTCCTCACCCTCCCCCTACCTGCCCCAGTCCTCACCCTCCCTCTACCTGCCCCAGTCCTCAGCCTCCCTCTACCTGCCCAGTCCTCAGCCTCCCTCTACCTGCCCCAGTCCTCACCCTCCCTCTACCTGCCCCAGTCCTCACCCTCCCTCTACCTGCCCCAGTCCTCACCCTCCCTCTACCTGCCCCAGTCCTCACCCTCCCTCTATCTCCCCCAGTCCTCACCCTCCCTCTATCTCCCCCAATCCTCACCCTCCCTCTATCTCGCCCAATCCTCACCCTCCCTCTATCTGCGCCAATCCACACCCTCCCTCTATCTCCCCCAATGATCACCTTCCGTCTATCTCCCCAATCCTCCCATCTCCTTCTCCTGTATCCACCTCACCCTCCCTCTGTCTCCCCAATCCTCACCCTCCCTCTGTCTCCCCCAGTCCTCACCCTCCCTCTGTCTCCCCCAGTCCTCACCCTCCCTCTGTCTCCCCCAGTCCTCACTCTCCTCTATCTCCCCCAATCCTCACCCTCCCTCTATCTCCCCCAATGATCACCTTCCGTCTATCTCCCCAATCCTCCCATCTCCTTCTCCCGTATCCACCTCACCCTCCCTCTGTCCCCAGTCCTCAACCTCCCTCTGTCTCCCCCAATCCTCCCATCTCCTTCTCCTGTTTTCACCTCATCTTCCCTCTATCTCCCCAATCCTCACCCTCCCTCTATCTCCCCCAATCCTCACCCTCCCTCTATCTCCCCCAATCCTCACCCTCCCTCTATCTCCCCCAATCCTCACCCTCCCTCTATCTCCCCCAATCCTCACCCTCCCTCTATCGCCCCCAATCCTCACCCTCCCTCTATCGCCCCCAATCCTTAACCTCCCTTTCCCATTTCCACCTCACCCTCCCTCTATCTCCCCCAATCCTCACCCTCCCTCTCTCCCCAATCCTTAACCTCCCTTTCCCATTTCCACCTCGCCCTCCCTCTATCTCCCCAATCCTCACCCTCATTCTACATCCCCCAATCATCACCCTCCCTCAATCTCCTCCAATTCTCACCTTCCCTTTATCTTCCCAATCCTCCCATCTCCTTCTCCCGTTTCCACCTCAAATTTCCCTCCATCTGCCCCAATCCTCACCCTCTCTCTATCTCCCATTCCTCACCCTCCATCTCCCCCAATCATCACCCTCCCTCTATCTCCCCAATCCTCACCCTCCCTCTATCTCCCCAATCCTCACCCTCCCTCTATCTCCCCAATCCTCACCCTCCTCAATCTCCCCAATCCTCACCCTCCCTCTATCTCCCCAATCCTCACCCTCCCTCTATCTCCCCATTCCTCACCCTCCCTCTATCTCCCCATTCCTCACCCTCCCTCTATCTCCCCAATCCTCACCCTCCCTCTATCTCCCCAAACCTCACCCTCTCTCTATCTCCCCAATCCTCCCTTCTCCTTCTCCCGTTTCCACCTCACCCTCCCTCTATCTGCTGCAATCCTAACCCTCCCTCTATCTGCCCCAATCCTCATCCTCCCTCAATCTCTCCCAATCCTCACCCTCCCGCTCTCTTCCCATTCCTCACCCTCCCACTCTCTTCCCATTCCTCACCCTACCGCTCTCTCCCCATTCCTCACCCTCCCGCTCTCTCCCCATTCCTCACCCTCCCGCTCTCTCCCCATTCCTCACCCTCCCGCTCTCCCCCCATTCCTCACCCTCCCGCTCTCCCCCATTCCTCACCCTCCCGCTCTCCCCCCATTCCTCACCCTCCCGCTCTCCCCCCATTCCTCACCCTCCCGCTCTCTCCCCAAACCTCACCCTCCCTCTACCTCCCCCAAACCTCACCCTCCCTCTACCTCCCCCAAACCTCACCCTCCCTCTACCTCCCCCAAACCTCACCCTCCCTCTACCTCACCCAAACCTCCCATCTCCTTCTCCCGTTTCCACCTGACCCTCGCTCCATCTCCCCAATCCTCACCCTCCCACTATCTTCCCCAATCCTCACCCTCCCACTATCTTCCCCAATCCTCACCCTCCCACTATCTTCCCCAATCCTCAACCTCCCTGTCTCCCCCAATCCTCACCCTCCCTCTATCTCCCCAATCCTCCCATCTCCTTCTCCCGTTTCCACCTCACCTTCCCTCTATCTCCCCAATCCTCACCCTCCCTCTATCGCCCACAGTCCTCCCCTCTCCCGTTTCCACCTCAACCTCCCTCTATCTCCCCAATCGTCACCCTCGCTCTATCTCCCCAATCCTCCCCTCTCCATTTTACACCTCATCCTCCCTCTACCTCCCCAATTCTCATCCTCCCTCTACCTCCCCAATTCTCACGCTCCCTCTACCTCCCCAATTCTCACGCTCCCTCTACCTCCACAATTCTCATCCTCCCTCTAACTCCCCCAATCCTCACCCTCCCTCTATATCCCCCAATCCTCACCCTCCCTCTATCTCCCCCAATCCTCACCCTCCCTCTATCTCCCCCAATCCTCACACTCCCGCTATCTCCCCCAATCCTCACACTCCCGCTATCTCCACCAATGATCACCTTCCGTCTATCTCCCCAATCCTCCCATCTCCTTCTCCCGTATCCACCTCACCCTCCCTCTGTCTCCCCAATCCTCACCCTCCCTCTGTCTCCCCCAGTCCTCAACCTGCCTCTGTCTCCCCCAGTCCTCAACCTGCCTCTGTCTCCCCCAGTCCTCACCCTCCCGCTATCTCCCCCAATCCTCACCCTCCCGCTATCTCCCCCAATCCTCACCCTCCCGCTATCTCCCCCAATCCTCACCCTCCCTCTATCGCCCCCAATCCTCACCCTCCCTCTATCGCCCCCAATCCTCACACTCCCTCTATCGCCCCCAATCCTCACCCTCGCTCTATCTCCCCCAATCCTCACCCTCCCTCTATCTTCCCAATCCTCCCATCTCCTTCTCCCGTTTCCACCTCAAATTTCCCTCCATCTGCCCCAATCCTCATCCTCCCTCTATCTCCCCATTCCTCACCCTCCATCTCCCCTAATCCTCACCCTCCCTCTATCTCCCCAATTCTCACCCTCCTGCTCTCTCCCCATTCCTCACCCTACCTCTATCTCCCCAGTCCTCACCCTCCCTCTCCCGTTTCCACCTTACCCTCCCTCTATATCCCCCCCGCCCTCTATCTCCCCAATCCTCACCCTCCCTCTACCTCCCCCAATCCTCACCCTCCCTCTACCTCCCCAAACCTCACCCTCCCTCTACCTCCCCCAAACCTCACCCTCCCTCTACCTCCCCCAAACCTCACCCTCCCTCTACCTCCCCCAAACCTCACCCTCCCTCTACCTCCCCCAAACCTCACCCTCCCTCTACCTCCCCAAACCTCACCCTCCCTCTACCTCACCCAAACCTCCCATCTCCTTCTCCCGTTTCCACCTGACCCTCGCTCCATCTCCCCAATCCTCACCCTCCCACTATCTTCCCCAATCCTCACCCTCCCACTATCTTCCCCAATCCTCAACCTCCCTGTCTCCCCCAATCCTCACCCTCCCTCTATCTCCCCCAATCCTCCCATCTCCTTCTCCCGTTTCCACCTCACCTTCCCTCTATCTCCCCAATCCTCACCCTCCCTCTATCGCCCACAGTCCTCCCCTCTCCCGTTTCCACCTCAACCTCCCTCTATCTCCCCAATCGTCACCCTCGCTCTATCTCCCCAAACCTCCCCTCTCCATTTTACACCTCATCCTCCCTCTACCTCCGCCAAACCTCACCCTCCCTCTACCTCCGCCAAACCTCACCCTCCCTCTACCTCCGCCAAACCTCACCCTCCCTCTACCTCCGCCAAACCTCACCCTCCCTCTACCTCCCCCAAACCTCACCCTCCCTCTACCTCCCCCAAACCTCACCCTCCCTCTATCTCCCCCAATCCTCACTCTCCCTCTATCTCCCCCAAACCTCCCATCTCCTTCTCTCGTTTCCACCTGACCCTCACTCCATCTCCCAATCCTCACCCTCTCACTATCTTCCCCAATCCTCACCCTCCCTCTATCTTACCCAATCCTCACTCTCCATCTATCTTACCCAATCCTCACCCTGCCTCTATCTGTGCCATTCCTCACCCTGCCTCTATCTGTGCCAATCCTCACCCTCCCTCTATCTCCCCCATCCTCACCCTCCCTTTATCTCCCCCAATCCTCACCCTCCCTCTACCTCCGCCAAACCTCACCCTCCCTCTACCTCCGCCAAACCTCACCCTCCCTCTACCTCCGCCAAACCTCACCCTCCCTCTACCTCCGCCAAACCTCACCCTCCCTCTACCTCCGCCAAACCTCACCCTCCCTCTATCTCCCCCAAACCTCACCCTCCTCTATCTCCCCCAAACCTCACCCTCCCTCTATCTCCCCCAAACCTCACCCTCCCTCTATCTCCCCCAAACCTCCCATCTCCTTCTCCCGTTTCCACCTGACCCTCGCTCCATCTCCCCAATCCTCACCCTCCCTGTATCTTCCCCAATCCTCAACCTCCTTCTATCTCCCCCAATCCTCACCCTCCCTCTATCTCCCCCAATCCTCACCCTCCCTCTATCTCCCCCAATCCTCACCCTCCCTCTATCTCCTCCAAACCTCACCCTCCCTCTATCTCCCCCAAACCTCCCATCTCCTTCTCTCGTTTCCACCTGACCGTCGCTCCATCTCCCCAATCCTCACCCTCTCACTATCTTCCCCTTTCCTCACCCTCCCTCTATCTTACCCAATCCTCACACTCCCTCTATCTTACCCAATCCTCACCCTCCATCTATCTTACCCAATCCTCACCCTGCCTCTATCTGTGCCAATCCTCACCCTCCCTCTATCTCCCCCATCCTCACCCTCCCTTTATCTCCCCCAATCCTCACCCTCCCTCTATCTCCCCAATCCTCACCCTCCCTCTATCTCCCCCAATCCTCACCCTCCCTCTATCTCCCCCAATCCTCACCCTCCCTCTATCTCCCCCAATCCTCACCCTCCCTCTATCTCCCCCAATCCTCACCCTCCCTCTATCTGCTCGAATCCTCACCATCTATCTATCTCCCCCAATCCTCATCTTCCCTCTATCTCCCCAATCCTCCCTTCTCCTTCTACCGTTTCCACGTCACCCTCCCTCTATCTGCCGCAATCCTAACCCTCCCTCTATCTGCCGCAATCCTCACCCTCCCTGTACCTGCCCAGTCCTCACCCTCCCTGTACCTGCCCCAGTCCTCACCCTCCCTGTACCTGCCCCAGTCCTCACCCTCCCTCTACCTGCCCCAGTCCTCACCCTCCCTCTACCTGCCCCAGTCCTCAGCCTCCCTCTACCTGCCCCAGTCCTCAGCCTCCCTCTACCTGCCCCAGTCCTCACCCTCCCTCTACCTGCCCCAGTCCTCACCCTCCCTCTACCTGCCCCAGTCCTCACCCTCCCTCTACCTGCCCCAGTCCTCACCCTCCCTCTATCTCCCCCAGTCCTCACCCTCCCTCTATCTCCCCCAATCCTCACCCTCCCTCTATCTCGCCCAATCCTCACCCTCCTCTATCTGCGCCAATCCACACCCTCCCTCTATCTCCCCCAATGATCACCTCCGTCTATCTCCCCAATCCTCCCATCTCCTTCTCCTGTATCCACCTCACCCTCCCTCTGTCTCCCCAATCCTCACCCTCCCTCTGTCTCCCCCATCCTCACCCTCCCTCTGTCTCCCCCAGTCCTCACCCTCCCTCTGTCTCCCCCAGTCCTCACTCTCCCTCTATCTCCCCCAATCCTCACCCTCCCTCTATCTCCCCCAATGATCACCTTCCGTCTATCTCCCCAATCCTCCCATCTCCTTCTCCCGTATCCACCTCACCCTCCCTCTGTCTCCCCAGTCCTCAACCTCCCTCTGTCTCCCCCAATCCTCCCATCTCCTTCTCCTGTTTTCACCTCATCTTCCCTCTATCTCCCAATCCTCACCCTCCCTCTATCTCCCCCAATCCTCACCCTCCCTCTATCTCCCCCAATCCTCACCCTCCCTCTATCTCCCCCAATCCTCACCCTCCCTCTATCTCCCCCAATCCTCACCCTCCCTCTATCGCCCCCAATCCTCACCCTCCCTCTATCGCCCCCAATCCTTAACCTCCCTTTCCCATTTCCACCTCACCCTCCCTCTATCTCCCCCAATCCTCACCCTCCCTCTCTCCCCAATCCTTAACCTCCCTTTCCCATTTCCACCTCGCCCTCCCTCTATCTCCCCAATCCTCACCCTCATTCTACATCCCCCAATCATCACCCTCCCTCAATCTCCTCCAATTCTCACCTTCCCTTTATCTTCCCAATCCTCCCATCTCCTTCTCCCGTTTCCACCTCAAATTTCCCTCCATCTGCCCCAATCCTCACCCTCTCTCTATCTCCCATTCCTCACCCTCCATCTCCCCCAATCATCACCCTCCCTCTATCTCCCCAATCCTCACCCTCCCTCTATCTCCCCAATCCTCACCCTCCCTCTATCTCCCCAATCCTCACCCTCCCTCAATCTCCCCAATCCTCACCCTCCCTCTATCTCCCCAATCCTCACCCTCCCTCTATCTCCCCATTCCTCACCCTCCCTCTATCTCCCCATTCCTCACCCTCCCTCTATCTCCCCAATCCTCACCCTCCCTCTATCTCCCCAAACCTCACCCTCTCTCTATCTCCCCAATCCTCCCTTCTCCTTCTCCCGTTTCCACCTCACCCTCCCTCTATCTGCTGCAATCCTAACCCTCCCTCTATCTGCCCCAATCCTCATCCTCCCTCAATCTCTCCCAATCCTCACCCTCCCGCTCTCTTCCCATTCCTCACCCTCCCACTCTCTTCCCATTCCTCACCCTACCGCTCTCTCCCCATTCCTCACCCTCCCGCTCTCTCCCCATTCCTCACCCTCCCGCTCTCTCCCCATTCCTCACCCTCCCGCTCTCCCCCCATTCCTCACCCTCCCGCTCTCCCCCCATTCCTCACCCTCCCGCTCTCCCCCCATTCCTCACCCTCCCGCTCTCCCCCCATTCCTCACCCTCCCGCTCTCTCCCCAAACCTCACCCTCCCTCTATCTCCCCCAAACCTCCCATCTCCTTCTCTCGTTTCCACCTGACCATCGCTCCATCTCCCCAATCCTCACCCTCCCACTATCTTCCCCAATCCTCACCCTCCCACTATCTTCCCCAATCCTCACCCTCCCTCTATCTTACCCAATCCTCACCCTCCCTCTATCTTACCCAATCCTCACCCTCCATCTATCTTACCCAATCCTCACCCTGCCTCTATCTGTGCCATTCCTCACCCTGCCTCTATCTGTGCCAATCCTCACCCTCCCTCTATCTCCCCCATCCTCACCCTCCCTCTATCTCCCCCATCCTCACCCTCCCTCTATCTCCCCCAATCATCACCCTCCCTCTATCTCCCCCAATCTGCTCGAATCCTCACCCTCTCTCTATCTCCCCCAATCCTTATCTTCCCTCTATCTCCCCAATCCTCCCTTCTCCTTCTCCCGTTTCAACCTCACCCTCTATCTGCCCCAATCCTCATCCTCCCTCAATCTCTCCCAATCGTCACCCTCCCGCTCTCTTCCCATTCCTCACCCTCCCGCTCTCTTCCCATTCCTCACCCTCCCGCTCTCTTCCCATTCCTCACCCTCCCGCTCCCTTCCCATTCCTCACCCTCCCGCTCCCTTCCCATTCCTCACCCTCCCGCTCCCTCCCCATTCCTCACCCTCCCGCTCTCTCCCCATTCCTCACCCTCCCGCTCTCTCCCCATTCCTCACCCTCCCGCTCTCTCCCCATTCCTCACCCTCCCGCTCTCTCCCCATTCCTCACCCTCCCGCTCTCTCCCCATTCCTCACCCTCCCGCTCTCTCCCCATTCCTCACCCTCCCGCTCTCTCCCCATTCCTCACCCTCCCGCTCTCTCCCCATTCCTCACCCTCCCGCTCTCCCCCCATTCCTCACCCTCCCGCTCTCCCCCCATTCCTCACCCTCCCGCTCTCCCCCCATTCCTCACCCTCCCTCTATCTCCCCAATCCTCACCCTCTCTCTCCCGTTTCCACCTCAACCTCCCTCTACCTGCCCCAGTCCTCACCCTCCCTCTACCTGCCCCAGTCCTCACCCTCCCTCTACCTGCCCCAGTCCTCACCCTCCCTCTACCTGCCCCAGTCCTCACCCTCCCTCTACCTGCCCCAATCCTCACCCTCCCTCTATCTCCCCCAATGATCACCTTCCCTCTATCTCCCCAATCCTCACCCTCCCTCTATCTCCCCAATCCTCACCCTCCCTCTATCTCCCCAATCCTCACCCTCCCTCTATCTCCCCCAATCCTCACCCTCCCTCTATCTCCCCCAATCCTCACACTCCCTCTATCTCCCCCAATCCTCACCCTCCCTCTATCTCCCCCAATCCTCACCCTCCCTCTATCTCCCCCAATCCTCACCCTCCCTCTATCTCCCCCAATCCTCACCCTCCCTCTATCGCCCGCAATCCTCACCCTCCCTCTATCGCCCGCAATCCTCACCCTCCCTCTATCGCCCGCAATCCTCACCATCCCTCTATCGCCCGCAATCCTCACCCTCCCTCTCTCCCCAATCCTTAACCTCCCTTTCCCATTTCCACCTCGTCCTCCCTCTATCTCCCCAATCCTCACCCTCATTCTACATCCCCCAATCATCACCCTCCCTCAATCTCCTACAATTCTCACCTTCCCTCTATCTTCCCAATCCTCCCATCTCCTTCTCCCGTTTCCACCTCAAATTTCCCTCCATCTGCCCCAATCCTCACCCTCTCTCTATCTCCCATTCCTCACTCTCCATCTCCCCCAATTCTCACCCTCCCTCTGTCTCTCCAATTCTCACCCTCCCGCTCTCTCCCCATTCCTCACCCTCCCTCTATCTCTCCAGTCCTCACCCTCCCTCTCCCGTTTCCACCTTACCCTCCCTCTATCTCCACCAAACCTCACACTCCCTCTATCTCCACCAAACCTCACCCT